>NC_084734.1:65151936-65451936 GCF_033978785.1 Entelurus aequoreus | reverse complement strand
TCATTTATTTTGCAGAGAGTTCCAATGTGCAGTGATTTATTGATAAACTTTATATTTAAAACTCCCAATTTTATGAATAGCATCTAATACGAGGAAACTAACAACTGTCATGTCTTTGTTAATGTTAAAGGAGTCCACCCTTTCATCCATCTATTTTCTATATTTCTATCCTCATGAGGGGATGAGGTGGCGACTTGTCCAGTGTGTAACCTGCCTTCCGCCCGAGTGCAGCTGATTTATAAAGGAGGCAGGGTATCCGGGAGTCGCAGGGGCACAACGATACAGCACCAAGTCTTTAAAAGCAAATTGGTGAAAAACAACTACGGTAAGAGAATCTTTCTAAACTTGTTAAAAAAAAAGACAACGAGCAAAGACGAGGCAATTGTCTATAGAAAGGAAGAGTTATCAATTGCAAGCCTCAGTCAGAATATGGATGGACATTTTTCCTGACCTTTATTTTGTATCCAGTATGTCCAGTATTTCTTGTCGACTTCATTTTCGCCTGCGTTTAAACAATTGTTTGCAGAAGTATTGATATTAAACAAGGAAAAGTCATAACTTTTATTTTGAAAGTGTTAATATATTTTACCACTCTACATGACTGCTAACTAAGAGTAACTGCTGGTGAATGTGTCCTGATCATTCACTGGTGACTGCTGGTCTTTCAAGTGGGGAAAGCTCATTTCTAGCCACTTTCTAAACACAAGTACAGTCTCCATAACCCATCAAAGATATATAGAAGCTCAAAGAAAAGGTCATGTAAAGGATAGTAAAATAGTCCATAGCAAGTCGGAACAAGGGAATGAAAACTTAAAAAATATCTGATTTACTTATTTGGCTGTCAATCAAAAAGGGATACATACACAATCTTAGCATCCAGGCCAGGCAAAGCCAAGTCACACTTTCATTCACTTCCAGAGACACCAAGCGTCCAATGGCCGAAAGTAACTCGGAATAGAAGTTGAACACATTATTGCGCATATTTAGTCAATTAAATGTTAACACAAAAGCACATTATTGACAACTTTTTTTTTACCTTTTAGGGAAAAATGTGCTTTATTTTGCAGTCTTCGGGCAAAAATCACTGATTAAATTACATTACTCAGTGCTTACCAGATAAAATAGTCACAAAACATTCTCTCTCCATGGGGTCAAGTCGATCCTCACAAAGCTGTACCCTTTTTTGTGTAGTTTTGGCATCGTTTGGCAGAGTTGTCCCAGATTTATTATTTATAATGGCCGCATTCAATTTTATCGCAGTGTTGACAAGTGTTTCCCTCCAAGATGGCTCAGAAAAGGGATGCCCAAAGTGGGGCCAGAGGGCCAAACAAAATGACACGACTTTTGGGCATCCGAAGAGTGGTTACCAAATGTAATATACATTTATATTGACCACTTTCAAGCTGAACAGTCTTTGACTGTAGTTTAAAAAAACAAAAAACTGGCAGTTGCTAAAATGTTACCACAAGAATAACAATATAACTGTTTATCAATGTACAGTAATGCACTGTAAAAAAATGGCCATAGACTTTGCGGTAAAAACCTGGAAGCTCAGTCACCAGAATTTTAACATAGAAACAACAGTGATACAGATTTTCAATTTACAGTAATTTGGTGTAATAAAAAAACACTGTACATTTCACAGCAAAATTCTGGTGACTGAGCTGCCAGGCTTTTACCGTAAAAGCTATTTAAAAACAATTACAGGCTAACTCGTTATCTACTGAACCTGAAAATCTCTACTATTATATTTATAAATGGCAGTTTGAGGCTAATTTTCTCACTCGTGGTGCTGTTGCATGGAAAAAATTTGGCCCGCGCACCATTGGCACATTTTCACTTTGGCCATTGGACGCAACGAGTTTGGGCACCCCTGATCCAGATCTGGATCAAAACTGTAACATCGGTGAAAAACACTACACCCTGGAACGGTCGTGAGTCAATCACAGGGTAGATATAAACAAACACTCACATCACACCTTGGAATTTGAGTCTCTTACAGGGATATGCCATCCAGGTAGTAGTTAAATAATAATAATAATAAGAAGAATTCATTAAATTAATCTTAATATTTGGTCAATAATCAATCAATGAATTAAAGTTGACTTATATAGCCCTAAATCACATGTGTCTCAAAGGGCTCCACAAGCCCCAACGACATCCTCGGCTCAGATCCCACATCAGGGCAGGAAAAAACTCAACCCAATGGGATGACAATGAGAAACCTTGGAGGGGACCGCAGATGCCCCCCCCCCCCCCCCCCCCCCCCCGTCCCCCCGTCATCCCTGGGGGACCGGTGCAATGGACGTCGAATGGATCTAGCATAATATTGTGAGAGTTCAGTCCATAATGGATCTAACATAATAGTGTGAGAGTCCAGTCCATAGTGGGGCCAGCAGGAGATCATCTTGAGTGCAACTGATGCAGATGAGTGGTCCACCCATGGGTCCAGACTTTGGACAGCTAGCGTTTCATCTGTGGTCACCGAAGGAGAGGGGGGCAGAGCAGAAAAGAAACGGCAGATCAACTTGTCTAAAAGGGGGGTCTATTTAAAGGCTAGAGTATACAAATTAGTTTTCTGTAATGAACTGTGTTATACATTGTTTTTATCACTTTCTTAAGTAAAAATCTTTAAATGTGCACATTTCTTGATTATATACAGTGTAGTAACTGATATGAGAATGCCGCTACAGACATTCCTGTCTGCTCTCCTGTGTGTATGCAAACCTTCCTGATTGTGTGCAGTGCTCCATGTCCTAAGTGCACTGAATAACTATATACGTCATAGACACCGGACGAGACAGGGGCTCGTATTCATGTACTGATTGAGTGCACAAGTGAGTATTTCTTGTCTGCTTTATATAAACAATATGTCTCCAGAAACATGTTTACACCATGGCTTTCTACACTTTAAAAACCTACAACCATATATTAAATGTAAATGTGACATTATGCTCCCTAATACAAAAACAACCCAGAAAAATTATACTGAGTGGCGCTGTTGTACTCTGAGTTGCCACACACACTCAGTCAGTATGAATGTGGGTGGTGTACGTAGGTCAGCCAGCAGACGCTTGTATTTTATTGTTTTTATTTGTTTGTCCTGTCCAGCAACTCAGGCAAAACCTATTGTTGATTGTTGATGTAGATTCCCATATCTACTGTACAGATTTACTTTACAAAAGAGAAGTGTGGGCTAGTTCTCTTTTTGCCCTTTTTGCATTTGACTTAATACATTGATTTATTTAAAATTTGGCGCAGCCGCACCAGAGCAGGAGGATATAGAAATGATAAAAAAGGAAGACAGAGGGGGAAATTGCATGGACAAGAAGGGGATAAGACGGAGAAACAACAACAACAACAGAACAACATCAGCAAATACGATATGTACAAATACGATACGAAAAATGATAGCAAAAGAAAAGCAGATAAATGGAGGGGAAGAAAGAGAAGTGAACTATATTAACCTTGTAGATTGTTATAGTAAACACAGGTTAAGTTGTATCTGTGTGCCGTGTTTTACCCAGTTTCCCCTAGGGGAACGACGTTAATATATGTTTGATGAAACGTGATTATATGCATTAGTCTATGTATGCATATGTGCTTTTCCATGTACAGTATGTGTATATGTATGTTTGAACAAAGAACGTACGTGTGGCTGTATGTACCGTGTGTGTGTATGTACAGTATGTACTGTATTTGTGTATGTATGTGCGAGCATATGTACCTTTTGTGTGCGTGTTTGTATGTATGAGTGCATGTATGTATACGTATGAATAATTCTGTGTTCGTGTGCCTGTATGTACAATAGTCAAAATTCCCTGAATACTGACAATTTCCAGTAATACCTTTAGACTGCAAAAAACTGAGACAAGCTCCACCACTCCCCGTGACACCAATAGGGATATGCGGTTGAAAATGGATGGATGGATGGATGGACTTTTATCGGCCACATTTTCATCCATCTATTTCCTATACCTTTTATACTGCTCAGGGTCCCAGAGAATATGGAGAAAAAACAACATCTTGAGTATTGTGCAACTTACTACTATACTGCTACTTTAACTCATTGTTAATGATCTATTTAATTCAAAATTACATGAGTCCTCTGTGTTCTTCCATATGGAATTATATGGAAGCCATTCTACTGAGTGACCTTGTCCCCGTGTATCCAGAGCAGCTGGTTGTCACATAAGTTGATGCTGTATGCTGATATGATGTGATTATATTTGACTATTACGCCTCAGTCAAGGCAAAGCTTGCACAGGCACAAGGTACATATTGGCAGATGGATTTTTTTCTAAAGTTTTATCAAAATGATGGATGTACTTTAATTCCACAATTCTCTCTCCTATTATAAGGCAACTGTCCCTTCAGACTTACAGCAGGGGCTAGTTGATGGAGGAGACATGAACTTGCCAACTGTGTTACTGAACCACCACAGTCAAACACAATCTGATACAGCCTGCTCACACTTTCATTTGTTTGGATTGAGAATTATTGCCATAAAAAATAACGGAAATAGAGTTAAACTACTCCAGGGAGTACCCTATGTCCATCATAAAAACTTGATTTACTGTAAAGGCAATGCAATCAGTCACATTTTGACATGTATATCTTTCAGAAAAGAAAACAGTACACTTCTTTTGGACTCATACTGTCATAAAAAGCTAAAAAAAAGAATGAACTTGACAAGAGTTTTTCACATAACCAATCTTCTATTGTGCATTCTTGTCATTTGTTTTTTTATTGTTGACTAATTGATAATGTAGCCTTATTTTATCATCCTGTTATACGTTTTATGTCTTCCTCCTCATCCATAATGTGATGGTTGTGGCAATTAAAATAACACAGTGGGGTATCAAAATTGAGTACCCCAGTGTGTGAGTTGTTTGAGATACGAGCTGATGTTATGCTTTAGATCAGGGGTCACCAACCTTTTTGAAACCAAGAGCTACTTCTTGGGTACTGATTAATGCGAAGGGCTACCAGTTTGATACACACTTAAATAAATTGCCAGAAATAGCCAATTTGCTCAATTTACCTTTAACTCTATGTTACTATTAATAATTAATGATATTTATCTTTGTGGAAACACTGATCATCTTAATGATTTCTCACAATAAATATATATAGAAACAGATAAATATCAATATGCAACACTTTATTTTTGTATTTTCTCTAAGTGCACATTTTTCAAATTGAACATTTTCAAATGATCACTTCTAAGACAGTCTTGTGAAACCACAATATCCCATTTTAACTAGCTAGCCACTAACATGTTTTAACAAATCATGAATTACTTTGCACCATGTTTGTACAAATAATAACTCATGTAAAATACAAAAGTCAACTCTCACATTTTTAAATAAATCATGTCACACTTTGAACTGGCCACCAAATCTGTTATCTGTTTCTTTGTCAGTTAGTGAAGACCAAGTCTTTAAAATATTTTCTTGGATTTTCAAATTCAATTTGAGTGTTGTCCCTCTTAGAATTAAAAATGTAGAGCAAAGCGAGACCAGCTTGCTAGTAAATAAATACAATTTAAAAAATAGAGGCAGCTTACTGGTAAGTGCTGCTATTTGAGCTATTTTTAGAACAGGCCAACGGGCGACTCATCTGGTCCTTACGGGCTACCTGGTGCCCGCGGGCACCGCGTTGGTGACCCCTGCTTTATATTGTGAGCGAAAATAAGTGCTACAAGCCTCCCCACCACTAGTTGGTGTAGCGGATGTCAAAGTGAACCCCATAAGATCAGACCAAAATTTGCTAGCAATAGCTTACGTTAGCTAGCTTATAGCTAATGGGGTCAAAACTGTCTCCATAACTGTCTTTAATTAAATTAAAAAAAAAACAACTAAAAAAAACATTACCGAGTGTGTAGCTGATTGGTGAAGCAATTTGAGCTAACTAGCACAACCAGTCTGTAAAATACTGAAGTAGAATCAGTTGATAATGCCAGCTAAGAATGTTAATTTATTTTTTAAACGGTGGACAATTTGGTGGTGGTGTTTTTTTTTGAAAGCCAAGCCTTGATTAATTGATTTTAATACATGTTAAAGAGCAACGGTTTTGCAAATCAAGTTTTTTAAGGTACACGCTGCTTCGACAGAACCAATGTCCACTACATGAGAAAACACAAGAAAGCCAAAGAAGAAGCCAATTCTAGATTTAACTTGATAGAAGCTCACTGAGCTGAGGTCTTAACAAATAAAAGGGGTCAAACATGATGTTGCCGGTTGGAGCTGTGGCTTTTTTGTCATATGATTTTGTTTTCCTTGTAACGGTGGTTCTATAGTCAAAATGTTAAATAGTTTATGTTTTACAGACCATTTCTAAGCCGCTTTCTCACAGTTTCTTCAGGATGCGCCGTTTTGTGGGCAGTCTTATTTACGTGCCTCTGCTTCGACTGCGTCTTTTCCCTGTCATCCATGTTGTAGTTTTCAGCGCTTCCACATCGAATCTACTGACAGATATAAATTAGAACTGTACGCTACTGTTTTATTACAAATGGCAACAGTGGAGGATGCATGTGCATGTATGAGCCAGTCTGCCCCACAACAAGAAAATAGAGAACAATAAGCAACGTGTTGACTACAAAGGCAGACTCATGCAAAGCTCTTGGGGTAAACCTCTACCATATACGGAGATATTCGCGGATGTCACAAGTTGTGCAAATTCCAAACGGTTCGTTTGGAGGAAGTATGAAGAAAGGCAAGATTGTTTTTTGTTTTTCTTCCACAATGTCTCCATGGTTGGACAAGTACCAATAGGTAAGGAAAGTTTGATTTGCATAACAGAACCCCTTTAAAAACTGCAGTGCTCTTTTATCCTGCACTACAACGAGCTTTTGCAACAACATTTCGTTCTTACATGTACTGTAAAGGTAAAAATTGAATGACAAGAAAGTCTAAGTCTAAGTTTACCAAACATTTGTGGCGGCCAGTAAAAAAACATTTTGCAAAAGAGAAATAAACATTTTAGTCAGTATTATTTTCCAGAATTGTGTGAGTCAATGTCAGTAAGTAGAAATGTATGTTAGTTTTTTTTCATTAAAATGTAATTTATTAAATTTCCAAAACAATCGTGAAAAAATCCATACTTTATCGCTGATTATACAAATTATATGCTGATGTCATCTTGGTACCGCGCAGGCCACGCACCCATGAATGGAGTGCTTTTCTGTGGGAAACACTGAATTGCATTTTTTCCTTTAAAACTTACTTCCTTGTTTAACTGTTGAAGTAGAACTAAAACCTAATGGAGGCTTTTACTTCATGCTGTTACTAATGAGAAAAAATTGCTACAAATCGGTGCAAGTTTTAAGAGCCTATCTGAGTCAGTTGGTAAAATTACAGTACATCTGTGATTTCAAGAAAATAATCCTCTGAATAATACAATTAGTGGCCAACAACAAAAAATCACACAAGCATTCCAAGCCAAAAAAAACAAATTAACATTTGGTATGAAAATCCATGTATTAGTTAAGTGTTAGGGAGGCTTTACACTCATTTGAAATCCATCAAAGGAGCCTCTGGAGAGAGGCAACGGAGAAACGGCAGTTTTGGAACTGGAGTGGAAATACAGATCTGTGGCTTTGCAAAAACCAAACATCAGGTCGGTTTCAACTGCATGATGATGGTGAGGTAGCCTGATCGTGATAAAGTCGGTCACCAAGACCTAGTTGTCAAGCTGATTGGGGCCTTTCTTCTTGGGTTTACTGCAAGGCTTTATTTCAACATGACTGCCTCAGCTTCATGAAGGACAAATAGGTGCAATGTACTTTTACTTTTCGGCTGGAAGAAACCTTAATGTCAGTGTGGAAGAATGTCATTTGGATCCTTTGTTCGCCTTGAGGGAACACAGATACAAGAAGACTGTTGTTGCACCGTTAAATTGGTGGTTGACTTGAATGTGCTGCTTGGGTATTATTTGGGAAACGCTGCCGTGTATTCCTCGTTTTTAGATGCGGTGAAGCCGCAAACCATGAAGGTGTTTAATAAAAAAAAGAGCAAAGCAACAGATGATCTTTGCCTCTGTCGTCCCGCGGGGAGGGGAAAGCGATGGCCAGCAGCCACCTGCCACCGGGAGCATCGCACTTTAGTAGCGCCATGAAAAGACACAGGCAACTCTCCGCAGGCCAATCAAACTATACCAACAGCTGGCTGGCTGCCCTCCGTTGCTTTGCTCGGTCTCCGTCTCTCCCTTTGTGTGCATGTTTCACTCGACCACACACTACAGAGAGCATCTTCGTCCCCTTACTCCCTCCCTTTACGGTGCTGCCCTGATTTATTCTGGGTTAATTAGTGCGAGTTAAATCGCCATCATAGGCGCCATTGTCCAAAACACAAGCAGGACCGCGGCCCAGCACACAGGCACATGTGCACTCTGACAAGCTGCTGACCCGCCTTTTACACCCCAAAGGCATAATGTGGTTTATTCTAGACATGTGAAGACTTAATTAGATGTGTATAATGCATGCCGTCCGGGGAATGCACGTATAAAACCAGGCCGCGAATAAAAGTGGCTATGCTAACTGCCTGCATTAGTAAATCTCTTTGTGTTGCGTTCATGATGAGAGGCAGCTCGTAGTAAAGCACTGCTTGCTCCTCATTATGATAGATATATGCTGCTTCACTGGCAAGGAGAGGAGCAGAGCAGGAGAATTTCATAGCTCGCCATTTCCTGAGTTTTATGAATAATTGGCTCACTGTAGGGTTAGGAAAAATGGAGCAGTGTGAGAAATAATAAGTAATGAGCGTCATCATTAACCAAACATTTTGGCTGGGCTAAAGACGTCCCCCCATTGTGACAGGAAACTTCCATCTTGAAATTCAATCCCAAGATACTAGAGAATATATAAATCTCGGGCAAATCATTCGGCGAGGTTCAGTGTCCTGCCCCGGAGAAAGCCGTAAAGATTAGCGGTGAGATTACAATCTTTACTACAAACAGTCTTTCCAAGAGTGGGAGGGGTAAAGAGCAGGCAAAAGCAATGTCGATGAGGCAGATTAGCCCGGGCAGAAACAAGAGGCACAAAACAAATCCACTCAAAAGGGAGAGAGGACGGTCACACTTAAAGCTAGATATAAGATGTGTAAAAAAAAAATAAAAAAAATGGAGGGCCGCCGCTGACTCCAGGAAATATTTATGACTTTCAACGCAAATAAATCTCCAGTGAGAGCTCCAGTAAACCAAACAGAGACAAAAACAAGACAATCAATAAATCTATAAATGTTCACACAAAGTAAATACCCCGACATTTGTCACATGCATTATTGGACTGCCGGACGGGATCACGACCATGTTTGACCCTGCATGTGATGCTCTCAGTCTAATACGGAGCGTGGCATCAAACAAATCATCAAGACAGATCCAGTCAGCTCTTTAAACATAAGATAAACTCTCACTGGCCACATACGAGTACATGTCTGCTCAAATAAATCCAAATACATGCCCACTCTGAAGTTACAAATACTATGTACTTTAATGCTCACTGTCATAAGTAGGTTGCTTTTGCTAATGTGTTAATAATTGTGGTGTTGAACTACAAATTGAGAGATGTTGTCATTATAATTATGGCTGTCAAAGTTAACACGTTAATGCATGCAATTAACTAAATAATACATTTGTTTATTCAAATGATTTTGAACACACACGCTCGTTTACCTCGACCGCAGTGATGAGGTCAATGGTGTGCTTGGTGGGCTCAAATGTTATTCCAAAATACTTCTCCACATACAACTTTAAGTAATGTTTGCATATATTTTCTTATCATTGCAGCACAACACGTTTTAAAGGTTTGGATTCAATGATTTAATGATTCAATTCATGCATAACATAATACAGGGTAACAAAATGTGGTTCAATATCAAATCCAGATATGTGCATTAATATGTATACAGTATTCATATAAGTATGTACTGAATAAACAATTTGAGTATTTAAAAATATATAACTAATGGATAGAGAATAATAGATAGATAAACACAAGTTCTGATATGAATATGCAGTAACACTTTTGTGTGGGGAATATATTCTAAGTAACAAAGACTTAATGTAGAGTTATTTTGAACCTAGGGGAACATATAGGGTTAGGGTTAGGGTTAGGGTTACTAATAAGCAATAATTCTGAGGTTATTGAGGGAAGACTCTTAGTTAATGGCTTACTGGTTGTATAATAAGTCCATGCAGAATAAGGCATTAATAAGTACTTAATAATGGCTAATTAGGAGCCACTATGTTACTAATTTGCATGTTAATAAAAAACTAATTGACTCTTAGTTAATGGCTTACTGGTTGTATAATAAGGCCATGCAGAATAAGGCATTAATAAGTACTTAATAATGACTAATTAAGAGCCAATATTTTACTAATTTGCATATTAATAAGCAACTAATTAATGGTGAATATGTTCTCCATACTAAAGTGTTACCAAATATGCATATAAGATTGTTGTACATAAATGGTATCGTATGCAAAACGAATACACAATATTATGTTCCAAACATACACATGGGTACAATCAGTGTAAATATAAGGAATTGGATCTGTAGAGGTGAACGTTTAAAAGAGAGACAGCTCTAAAATACCACCTAACAATAAATTACGTTTTTGAAGCTGCTTCTCGTGGGAACACTAATAGTATATCGACAACAAAACGATATATCTACAGTACAGATAAGTTTTGAGCAAATAAATGTTGTGCGTTCAAGGGAACCACAATATCATAATTACAGTGGTAGGCAATAAACAAATGTATTCACGAATATTTTATTGATGCTAAGCAGGGGTAGGATATAAAAAGCCATTCTTCCTCCTGCTCCTTTTCGGACATGTTCACATGTGTAACTGTAAACATGAGATATAGTTCAGTGTAGCCTTACACACGTTTCAAATAAACTATGACAAACCAACCAACCAACTTCATGTCATACATCCCAACTGTTGTCGGATTCTGTGTTTGGCTAAAAAGTTCACCAAAATCTTGACCTGGTTTTCATAAATTGTCTCATTTAACATATTGCCAAATATTTCACATACAAACTGGTCTCTTTGCCCGCCTATCATTCCGCAAAATTGAGTGCCCAAACATAGAATCCCAAATATTGAGAACGACAAAATAAGCTATCATTGGGCCAAAGAAAGTTGTAAATGCCATAACTTTAATGAAAAATGGTGAGCAACACTGGTAAATGCAAGAAATAAATACAAAGGAGGCATCTGCATGAAAATGTCTCCAATAAAAGTAAAAGTGAAATGTAGATTTATCCATTTGGTTCATCATTTATATGTATTTTTACACTGGTTTCCATAGATAAAATGATGATTCTCTATATGAAATGTGTTTGTGTATTTGGAACATATTAAATGGATTTGCATTATTTCTTAGGGGGAAAATTGCCTCCTTTTTTAAATAATTCCGTTTTCAGCTGACCTTTTGGAACGAATTACTAACAAAAACCGTGGTACCACTGTAGGTCCCACTCCAGTGTCAATTTTCCCCATCTGACATTTAGAGCGCCTCGAGTTATCCAAGCACAATTTGTTGGACTTGAGAGTGAAAAGGTGCTGAAAATTATGAAAATGAAGGCAAAAAGATGAGCTTGACAGAAAGTTCACCTTCTGTGTTTAAATTATTACAAAGTACAAACTAAAAAAAAAAGGCGCTGGACTTTGTGGTCCTCACCAGCCCACTACAATCCACGGCCAGATTTTGTGCCAACTTCTCTTATCGATGTACATTTATACACACAAACCTTATAGCTTTTATATTCTGGAGCCTTGAATACATGAATAATAACTACACAGTGGGTTACTTATTTGCTCTTAAAGGGTAACTGCACCTTTTGGGATTTTTGCCTATCGTTTACAATCATTATAAGAGAAATGACGACGAATGTTATTATTTTTTTGGGATTCTAAATATTAAAGCACCAGTAGAGTGAAAAGACAAGTTGCCTCTATAATAATGAAGCTATTATCATATATATATATATATATATATATATATATATATATATATATATATATATATATATATATATATATATATATATATATATATATATATATATGTATATATATATATATATATGATTTATGACACCAACAGATTTATACAGTTTGCGAGGAAAATAGATATGATGAAAATAGTATCAATCTCACAGAGATTCCCGAGCCATTTTGACAGATAATGAGCTAGCCAGAAATGTATTCGCATGGTATACAGATAGGAACCATGGATCCCTTCATCACCAACAACAATGTAAATCATGGAGACTTTGTGAGAGCCATCAATGATTACTTTGGGAAAATTAATGATCCAGAAATGTATATTGGTGATCCTTAATATAAGGAGGATGAGCTACAAGTTTTAGAAACTCTGCAAAACAGATCTAGCTTTAGTGAAACACTAAGCACCATGTGGCAGTATTGCTAAGTGCGAAACATAAAATACAAACCAAAAACGTAATAAAACGATAGCTTACTGTACAATGTCTGCTCTGACTTTGATGACGACTGATAGGATGTCCATATCTTCCCGTTTTGCTGAAAAATTAATAATGATCCACAATAAGAGTTAACAAGGAAAAGTAACCCTGCAGACACTGTCTCTGGTTGTGTGTGTTTGTCTCCATCTCCGAATATAAATTGAATGTCACAGATGAACAACTTCTAGATTTGTGACTGAATCCCTCTATTATCCAGATGAGAGGCATGATTTATAATCTAGAATAACTTTGACGAGCCGGGACGCGATTATGCGGTACATCGCTGCTGGGTCACAGTAAAGGCAGCAGGGGGCTACTATTGTTGGCGGGTTTTGGATGGTTATTTAGAGGGTTTTGTGGGCAAAATAGAGAGTCTCCATTGACTACTTTGTTAGCAATATTCAAAATTGCTGACTGAATTTGTGGCATTTTGTGATGTTTAAAGAGTGTTTTTACATACTTTGCGGATTGTAAATATGATTGGATACGGTTTAATGGATACAATGAAACACAATTAAGCATGTAAAGTCAAGTTATTGTTCCACTCTACTGGTACTTTAAATAAATGCGATCAAAAGGCTGATTACAATGAAGCCTATGGGAGCCGCTCTGTTCCACCCTTAAAAAAAAGCATCCAAACACCTCCATTAAGGTTTTATTTACATGATGTAAGTATATACTGCATATAATGTAATAACGAGCACATTTATAATAGCATTTAATATTTTAATAATATTACTATTTCATCATTTAAGCATACGCTGCACATTAATTTAAAAAATGCATCACAACGATTGTTTTTTTAAATTCTTCATCACTGATTACGACTTACTGCAGACTTCATGAGAGCCAAATAACATAATAAAACATCATTTACTGTACGGTCTGCTTTTATTAGGATGCCGACTGCTAGGATGTTCATACAAATGTTTGTATATTCCCATTTAGATAAAGAATGACTTATAATCCTCATGAAGAAACGGACCAATCGTCTTTTTGTGTCGTTCTCGCCATTTCTGGGTCCTAAATGGCTGTCAAAGTGTACCAACTTATCAGCATACATCCCCAGACTTCTTCTGTCCAGGTGAGAGGCATGATTTATGATCTACAATAAACTTTCAGGGAGCAGGGAAGCGAGGAAACACCTCGCCAGTCGATCATGTCAAAATTGTACACAGGCTTGTGATCACAGCGCCGCTATAAATAGTTTGTCTGTGTTAGTGCTTATAATAATAATATCACTAATATTTGGTTAATATTCAAGTCACCAAATGTAAATTGGAGTAATATTGGGGGTTTTTGAATTTTTTTATTTAATGAGCACAATAGAGTACCTCCCATTGGCTCCGTTGTAAGCGGACTTTTATTTCCATGTATTTAGGAGTTAGAATGCATTAAAAAAAGTCCATCCGTAGTCATGTCTTTCAGAACTGCACTTTTTTCATAAAGTGAAGTTACTCTTTAAAGCAGGGGTCCCCAAACTACGGCCCGCGGGCCGGATCCGGCCCCCCAGCATCCAAAACCCGGCCCACGGGAAGTCCCAAATTTAAAAAAAAGTGTTTTAATTTTTTTTTATTATTATTTTTTTAAATTTTTTAATTTTTAATTTCATCTTTCCTTTCTAATCCATTTTATACTGCTTGTTACTCTCGGTGTCTCCTAGCCACTCAGGCAAATCATATTGTCTAAAAATGAATTTTCCCATGGATAACATGACAATGTTAAATGTTGATGAACATCAATGTTAATTGATGTTAAATGACAAAACGGACAAACTCTCTGGAATATAAAGACAATGTATACACTCTAAAAACAAAAAATTGTAAAAAAACGGTCATCTACTGGCAGATACGGCTGCCAAACGAAAACCATAAAATTAAAGTAAAACATTGTAAACCAAATAATGATCAAAAACATTATAATTACAGAAATTTTCATTAAATGTTTTACGGGAAAAATATCGTAATAGTACATGAATTTGAAAGTCATTTAAGAAAACAGAAAATGCTATGTATAATTAATTTGGTATTTTTCTGTACAAAAAAATAGAAATATACATAGTTTGTCATTACTGGTATAATACTTAAAATAACAGGCGGATTGTTTATTTACAGATAATGTCTTAAATTCTACAGTTGTATAAACTATTTAAAAAATATAGATAAATTACAGTAGAAATTTAGAGTAAATTAACCATAAAAATAGGATTTTTTTTTACAGTGTATATATATATATATATATATATATATATATATATATATATATATATATATATATATATACAACCCGGCCCCCCGGCCAAATTTTTTTTAACCCAATGTGGCCCCCGAGTCAAAAAGTTTGGGGACCCCTGCTTTACAGAGTAAATATTTAGAATTTAGGACTGTTTTAAAGAGTAAAGATTTAACATTTAGGACTGTTTATTGATCAGTCAACCATACAAGTAAATAAACCAAAACTATCATGGCACTGGAAGGCTGGCATTCAAGTACTGCAGGTGCATGGGGTTACTAGTGATATCTCCATGGCAGATGTTGTACTGGGCCTGCCGCCTATCAAAAATCTTGACATAAAAAATTGAGTAACAGCATGGAATAGGTTTAAACCTTGTAACTTGCAAAATAAACCTTTTTACATGCAAGTAGAACTTTGACTGTATTAAAAACAGTAATATAATAACCTGAAAATAAGATACATCAGAATTATGTTTTCGAGCAGACAGTATACATACCGTAAAGCAAAGACAAAAAATCTGTATAATATGTGTGCAGATGTTTCATTGCACCACTATCTGTGTTTCGTTAATTTTAACTATATAATGTGTGTTATGGGTGGAAATTATCAAAGAAACAGTAAAAATAGACTTACATGCTCAAGACACATCACATTGCAACATGCGAGTTCTAGATCTGCGATCTGGCATCGTTTGATGGAAGTATAAAATCAGGTTAAATGGATTTTTAAAAGAAATCATCAATTTAGTATTGTTATTGTTTTCAAAAAAGTACATTTAGCTGTATCACACCACACAATGCTAACTATTTATTATACAGTTTTTAAAAAGCTGGAACATTCTGAACCATTTATGAATGTGTATCCACATCCACAACATTCTGGAAGAAAGCACACCTGCTTGCCACATAACCACATGTCCTTATGTCTATAAATGTTCTAATTCATCCAGATCATTGTACTCTCAGGATATTCAATCGATTGCAACTGGACTGCTTGGTTTGTCTTGGAAGACGTTTCGCCTCTCATCAGTTCATGCTCATGGACTTAGATTGGTCAGATCTGGTCTTAGACTTAAAATGGTCAGATCTAGTCTAGCGGCTGGGGCCAAAACCCCAAATATTTATGCTTCAAAAAACAGGGCGGTGTGCCTGGGCAAGGATGGTTTCACCCTATTGTAGTGAGAAGAACAACTGTTTTGATACAAACGAGCAATCCTACTGCCAAAGCCAACGATTATCGTTGAAGTATAATTTCCCCTCGTTAACACTGAAGTATTGTGTGGCAGTACGATCGCTCTGGATCGACTACTATCAGTCCAACATAGTCGTAATTCCCCACGTTAGCATTCCATTCAGTTGTAAAGAAATGGCACAAATGGCATTTCAGTCACCTTCTGTGACCATAATATTTCTAATTCCTGTTATTCGTTGGAGGCTAAATTGCAGAGTATTTTAGGAATGGCTGAAAAGACAGTGTTGTATTTTCTTATCCCTAAATTTGCTGAACCCTCTTTTAATGGTTTACACGGATTCTCCATTTTTTGTTCCCCCTATGTTGTTGTTTACTTTCTTTTGCCACTGAGTGATCATCATTAAAGATGACAGGATGAGGACAGACTACAACTGTGTAGGTGGGACTTCTGAGCCTTCATAGCCTCTCGTAGGGCCATTTCGTCAAGGAGCCTTGACAGACAAGCCACTGGCTGAGCCAATCAATCGTCACCTCTCTGTCTGTTGTGTCCGCATCTCCCGGCTTCGGAGAGTTATCATAGTTTCAAGGCGTGCACCAGCATAAGAAGTAAATAACTGACTGTTCAGATTAGCAGCCCGGTGATGATCGGCCCACCGGCAAAACTCCTGTTACTCCCAATGGTCAGTCCACCCCTGAACCTAAACACAGCATTCGAGGATTCAAGGAACTTGTCATGTCAGCACACATTTCACACATGAGACGGCATGGAATTTAGTACCCGAGTTAGTAAAATAATAACAAATAAGCGAGTGAAACGTGTGCTCGCATTTGAAAATCTTTCCATGGGCAAAGTATGGATATGAATTACTAATGAGACACCCAAGGTGCAATGAAATAATTCAGAATTCTTAATGAGCCTAATGTTTTGTGATATACTGTATAATGAGTAGTAGTGTGATGTTGATTTGTTTCAACTCAGACTCATTAAATAATAAACAAATAAGGCTGGGTATGTATTTTCCAGGGTATGTGCCAAACCTTGCATATGAGCTGAATATTTTCCCAGGCCTCACAGTGGCCTAGTGGTTAGCATGGCCTCACAGGCAGAACATTGAGGGCAAAAAATTGCACGCATGCATTTTTCCATAGTTGTGAATGCTTGTTTGTATATATACCAGGGTTGTCAAACATGCCGCCCGTGGGCCGTATCAGGCCCGCAAAAAGGTTTAATCAGGCCCGTGAGATGAGTTTGCTGAGTCTAAAATTGAGCTGAATTTTTAAATTAAAGAAACTGCTGTTCTAAATGTGTCCACTGGATGACGCAATAACAATTCCGTTAGGCAAGCCAATAGTTTATACCGGGGCATGCAAGTATACCCAGCAAGAGGTACTCTGTAAAGTGGGGCTGCGACTCCTCCCGCTCGAGCCAACGTAAAACAAACAGGTTTAAAATAAACAAATGGTAACCCCACTTAAAAAGTTGGTATGAGACATTGCACGTTGATATAGTTCTGTGAAAATTATTGTCTCATGTGCAAATTTAAAGAAAGTGAACAGTGGAAATGACAAATGAGGTCGTTGATACATAGAAGAGTTTTTATTCATGCTTTATTTTGTTTTTTGTTCAATCCAAGTTGGGCTGTGACTTAAGGTTTAACTGCTTTGTCGATACACTGAGATGAAATCTAAGTTCATTGGGTTCTTTATGGTGTTATTGAAAGTCCGTAATTTTTTTCCTTAGAATTTTGAACTAACTTGAATTGTTTTGTCGAGAGGATTATTTGTAATATGTACATTTTCAGAATGTGCCTGTTCTATTTTGGACCAAAGTAAAACAAAGTAAACAATGTGAAGTTGTCGTACTTGTATTTTTAAGTTAGTATGCCATTAATTTGACTTGTCTGGCACATGTGGGAATAGATTTTCCTCCATGCGCCCCCTGACCTAAAATGTTTGACACACCTGGTATATACAGTATTTGCCCTGTGATTGACTGGTGACCAGTCCAGAGTATACCCGGGTAGGCTCCAGCTCACCTTTGACACCGTTTTGCAATGTGTTTTTGTGTTATGAATGTGTATATGTGTGATTTCCATGTAATGATGAAGCAAGGGACCTGTTACAGAGAACACCACCCATAGGTAGGACTGTGCATTTCCATTACAAAATATATTTAAATTCAATCGAACCCAATCATCATCTACCCCCACTTGTCACGAAACATTTAGAGGAACGCTTTACACTCATTGCCTTATAACTTAATCAAGCAAAACTTGAAAACAAAGTCGAAAAAATTACATTGTTTTGCAAGTCAATGTAATATGCCTGAATTATTCCATTTAGAAATGTCCATATGGCAATGTTTTCATCAAAACTAAAACTGAAATAGAACAAGCAACTTGGCACTAACATAAACCAAAAATATGCAAGTTTATTTGTCTGAACATGCGGTTTGTTTTGTTTGTGAGCATGTGAGACACAAGCTAGGGGAGTATTCAACAGACAGATGATATAACCCTGTATACATTTAATAACACAGTGGAACCATCTTATCTCCACGCTGACCGATGTCAACATAACTGACATCAAACTTGCATGCACGCCTATTTATGACTTTTGCCAGAGACATAAACATTGGCCATAGTAAATGGGTTGTACTTGTACAGCGCTTTTCTACCTTCAAGGTACTCAAAGCGCTTTGACACTATTTCCACATTCACCCATTCACACACTGATGGCGGGAGCTGCCATGCAAGGCGCTAACCATGACCCATCAGGAGCAAGGGTGAAGTGTCTTGCTCAAGGACACAACGGACGTGACGAAGTTGGTAGAAGGTGGGGATCGAACCAGGAACCCTCAGGTTGCTGGCACACCCACTCTCCCAACCGCGCCACGAGGATATATTAATGTGGAAAAAGCATTATTGGGTATGGTTCTGAGCTGTGATTCACGGGCCGGGCTGTAGGAGGCAGTGGCGTTTGCCTCCTAGTTAAAGTGAGAAGAAAAGAATAGTTGCCAGCCGCATTAGCTGCATCTATAAAATTGTGTTTAGTCGTTTAGTGCACACTCATTTTGCCTCATCATAATTCTGAAGACATAATATTTTAAACAATGATAAAAACTAAGATCATTGTATTTCCTGTCTACAACGACAGCAAATGATTTTAGTACAGGGTTTCAACTGTTTCTTCCCGTGGCTAACAATTTAAAATTCTTACTTTGCACTGAACATGAAGTTACTGTGTGCAAGTTTTGATGTTGTGTAATTAAACAGTATTTATGTTGCTGTTGTTGTTTCACGGCATACCTAGCGATAAGGAAATTGAGCATGCTACAACATGTCCACGTTTAGCCTACTGACCGATTTTCTACAGAAATGACTGCACGTCTGTGCGTCTCAAATACTATGTGACAAATGTGTGGACCTCAATGCCGACGTCGACTTACGCTGGCACTTTTTCGTTATAAGTTGTCCGACAGAGGCAGGTGGTCGAAGTAAATGGGTTCTACCTAATGGAAAACACAATAAAACCAGCAAAAAGAAAACAAGACCCCTAATACAGTATACGGCCATGACAAGGCATACAAATAATATTAATATTGTGTAAATTAGCTCTCTACTGTTGTACCCGAAACCATGTGTGGATGTGGGAACTTCTTTGTTGGCTTAAAGCTCTCCCAGAGGTCTAATTATCTCACAGCAAAGTCTGTTGCATTACCATACTGGATGAAATATTGCCTTTCGCCTGAGTCCATCTGCGGATACCCTGCCTTATTACTGTAGAATTACTCATGAAGCAGACATTACAAGGACCACACTATTGCTATCGAGATAAATGTCTTCATTGCACTTACTTTATTGCACTTACTGGTGTAAACCACACTCATCTTGTTGGAACATCTAAAAATGTATCAACTAAATTGCATTTTTTTAATTAAATTGTTTTTATTGTTATTTTTTTAGAAATGTATTGATCTGTGTCATTTAGAACAACAGTGTTATCTTCCAGGGACAGTTAAGTCTAAAAATATATGACAATAATATATGTGTATGTTTTAGCCTTCCTTGATGTTTACAAAAAAAAAAAAGTATTTTAAAAAATGCCATTTACCATCTCGAAATTACAGTCCTTTTTTGCAGAGTGCCGTTATTTATAGCATTTCATTGGCCAGGTGTTTCCAACTCCCTTGTTCCTAAGACAAATAAAGCAAACAGATTTTGTTTGACTGGAAAGATTTATATAATAAATAATTTTGTTGGATTTATAGCGCACTTTTTTCACACTTTAAATGCCCATTATATAATTATTGGGGTGATTATTGGGTGGTGGGGCTCTCCCTTAGAGATAGGGTGAGAAGCTCTGCCATCCGGGAAGAGCTCAAAGTAAAGTCGCTGCTCCTCCACATCCAGAGGAGCCAGATGAGGTGGTTCGGGCATCTGGTCAGGATGCCACCCGAACGCCTCCCTAAGGAGGTGTTTAGGGCACGTCCGACCAGTAGGAGGCCACGGGGAAGACCCAGGACACGTTGGGAAGACTATGTTCCCGGCTGGCCTGGGAACGCCTCGGGATCCCCCAGGAAGAGCTGGACGAAGTGGCTGGGGAGAGGAAAGTCTGGGCTTCCCTGCTTAGGCTGCTGCCCCCGCGACCCGACCTAGGATAAGCGGAAGAAGAAGAATGGATGGAGGGATAGATAAGTATTGGGTTGATATTAAGAATTAAGACATTCAAAACATTGAAAAATAGCTGTGAAAACCAAAGAAAAAAACACAATTTAAAAAAATGCTGCAATACAGTGGGATTCACCATACTCTGCTGTAAATGGCAAGGCTGAAGGAATCAAGCGCTCCTACCTCGTAGGAGGTCCTAAACTTACCCTGAGCTCATCAAAGCTCACAGTGTGAACAAACACGGTGTTGAAGTTATGCCCCCCACACCAAATGCAGTGCCCTGCAACCACTCCACGAGGAAGGGAAAAAACACTAGCTTCATCGCTAAATAAGATGCCTAAAGCCAGCCGCAACGAAAGGCCAGTCCCACAGCCGTTGAGTCAAAAAAGTGCAAAAAGCCCACAAAAGACGACCTTAAGACTTAGACTTAGACTTAGATTTCCTTTTTATTGTGATTCAAATTTGAACTTTACAGCACAGATAAGAACAACATTTCGTTACATAAGCTCATGGTAGTGCAGGATAAAAAAAGCAATAAGGTGCATATATAAATAAATAAATATATATAAATAATATATATATAATATATATACAAAATAAATAAATATATATAAATAAATAAATAGATTACTGTACAGATAAATATATTGCACTTATCTGTCATTTCCTCATTGAAACGGTGGTGCTAGACGGCCAGCCCCCCACACTTGCTGAAGACACTGGACCTCGTCGGCTAGGGGACCACCCGGAGCCACGGTTCGTACTTTTGAACCTCCGCCGCAAATTATCACCACAATTCTGCATATGCTGACTGCTGGAAATAAGGACATTAGCTTCACTACAGATTTATGGATGAGATGTTAGTCCTACCATAGGAGTGATATCATATTTGGTTAGGAAAACTCCAGAGTTACAGTTTGTCATATCCACCTTAGTTTGAGTATTTTCTACCTCCAAATGTGCCCAAACAACAGTTAAATAAAACAAATTATAGACAAATTATTGCTATTGGCTTTGAGAAGCAGGAAGTTATCGGTATTGGGTATTGGCTATATGTCTATGAATGTTCTCATTCATCCAGGTCATTGTCATCTCAGGGCATTCAATTGATCGCAACTGGACTTAGATTGGTCAGATCTAGTCTAGGGACTAGACTAAATATGACCAATCTAAGTCTATGAGCACAAACTGATGAAGTATACTCGAATGAGTGGCGAAACGTCTTCTAAGACAAACCAAACAGTCCATCCTACCCATCCATTTTCTACCGCTTGTCCCTTACGGGCTGCATTCGGGCGTAATGCGGGGTACACCCTGGACAAGTCGCCACCTGATCACAGGGCCAACACAGATAGACAGACAACATTCACACTCACATTCACACACTAGGGCCAATTTAGTGTTGCCAATCAACCTATCCCCAAGTTTTTGAAGGTGGGAGGAAGCCGGAGTACCCGGGGAGGGAACCCACTCAGTCACGGGGAGATCCCGATTCTTTCACATCACAGTCACACTTGGTGGTAGTAAGCTCCAGGTGTGGCTACCGGCATGGCTGCCAATTTAAATACCACCAGACATGTGTTCCCATTTATAAACTAGTAATGCCGACTAAAATGAAGAGGAGTGAAATGTGTTGCCAAAGAACACAACAGCAGAGTGACTGTGATGGATGTAGGGGTTTGGGGTTGGAACCATATTCCAGTTACTGGATAACCTGCTCTAAAATGTGTGTGTACCTCAAGGAGTGGTGCAGGGAAAAGAGTGCAGTATCCAGGCCACAGAACAATGCTCTAATGCATTGATTCTCAAACTGTGGTACGTGTACCACTGTTCCACAGCTCCATCTCGCAAGAATCACTTAATTGAATATTCAAACAGTGTTACTGTTCAAACTGTGTGTAATGTTACAGTTACAGTACAATTAGATGTATTAGTTAAATTAAACATATGCCTTGTTTTTAATGAATATTTCTATTTTATGTTGGTCATTATGTTGGTTTTTGGAGAGCCAAGTGTTTTCTGACGTGGTACTAGGTGAAAAAAGTTTGAGAACCACTGCTTAATTGCATGCATAAAATAGTACTTCACACATGGCTGAAGTGTGGTTAGCAAACATTAGAGGTTAACTGGAGAACATGAATTAAATAAAAATGAATTGAAAAAAGTATTGCCCATAAGCAACAATAAGTGAATGTGTGTGTTTTTGTTGCTATTTTGACATCCTCAAATGTGAACATGAGGATTTTGCCTGCTGAGCTAATGTGCTCGGTGAAGGCTTGCACATATTGGTTTCTTATTTAACCCATGTGTCGTACACATATTTGTACCAATGACTTGGTGCTGTTCTCCTAAAATAGCCCATTGCTGTTCTTTCCATGTCTTCCATGTAAAGGTGTGCCCATACCCAAGGTCGCCTTAATGCATGGGCTTACCCGGGGACCCACTCAATCAGGGACCTTAATTTTGAGGGTGGAATTCAATGATTTGTTCATAGCTGTCAATCATAAACCGCTCAGCTTCGTCTAGCCCAGTGGTTCTTAACCTGGGTTTGATCGAATCCTAGGGGTTCGGTGAGTCGGCCTCAGGGGTTCGGCGGAGCCTCCTCCGCGGAGGTCAAGACACACCTGACTCATCGTGTAAATAAAAACTTCTCCCTATCTGCGAATTATGGATACCCCCAGTCTTTGCGAGCAATCCTTTTCGAGGGTACTGGACATAAAAACGAAGAAAAGGAACAGACCTTGCTGTGAAAATGACATGAGAGTGGCACTTGCCAAGGTGAAGCCACGCATATCTAAACTGGTCTCTCAAAGGCGACAGCAGAAGTCACACTGATTTGCAGGTGTGTAATTTGTTCTGAGTTCATGCTCTTTCTTGGTTTTGTTCTTTGAACAAGGTGATGTTCATGCACGGTTCATTTTCTACACCAGTAAAAAAAACATATAAATTTGTATTGGATTTGAAAGAGAAAAAAAAACATTTTATTTTTCACTAAAGAAGGGTTCGGTGAATGCGCATATGAAACTGGTGGGGTTCGGTACCTCCAACAAGGTTAAGAACCACTGGTCTAGCCATTGTGTACTCTCTCTCTCGGCTGCGCTGTTTTTTCCTAGTGCTCGGAGCGGGGCTCGAACTCACATCGCCGGTGTAAGAGACCATCGTACTACCATTGTACTAAAACACAAGGATTGTAATTGACTTAAATTACACTCGTACAGACGTGCATGCACCAATCGCAGTATTTTTTAAATGAGTGATATTTTTGCATTGTTGCTGTTTCGTTGAATCAAATCATGATATTTATTTTCAAAGTGTGTTTTTGGAAAAAAGGGGGCGGGAGGTGTGGTGTGGGATGTTGAGGTTTTGGAAGTGCTCCCCAAAACTGTCTCAGCCCCTGAGCCCCCCCTAGGTTAAGTCGCCCATAGCACAATCGTATGTACGTAGAAATAAGAACAATTTCCACCAAAAAGCATATCTGTATTACCGTATTTTCCGCACCATAAGGTGCCCCGTGTTGTAAGCCGCACCTTTAATGAATGGCATATTTCAAAACTTTGTTTACCTATTAGCCGCCCCGTGTTATTAGCCGCACCTACGCTACGCTAAAGGGAATGTCAAAAAAACAGTCAGATAGGTCAGTCAAACTTTAATAATATATTACAAACCAGCGTTCTAACAACTCTGTTCACTCCCAAAATGTAATGTGCAAATGTGCAATCACAAAAATAGTAACACTCAAAATAGTGCAGAGCAATAGCAACATCAATAACTCATTGTTGCTCGAACGTTAATGTCACACAACACACAAAATAAACATTTAAAGCTCACTTTCTGAAGTTATTACTCATCCACAAATCCCTCGAATTCTTCTTCTTCGGTGTGCTTCACTTGTTTTTTGACACCATCAGGGATGTGGACGCGCATGCAGTCGTAGATCAACAGGAACGGCGCTGCGTGGAAAAAGTCACCCGGTCTCTTCGCATAAACGTCTATCAACCACTCGCTCATTTTTTCTTCATCCATCCATCCCTTCGAGTTAGCTTTTATGATGACGCCGGCTGGAAAGTTCTCTTTTGGCAAGGTCTTCCTTTTGAATATCACCGTGGGTGGAAGTTTCTGGCCGTTAGCATGGCAAGCTAGAACCACAGTAGGACGACTTCTCATTCCCTGTGGTGCGAATATTCACCGTACGTGCTCCCGTTGTATCCACAGTGCGGTTCACATGAATATCAAAAGTCAGTGGAACCTTGTACGCGTGTCTCTTAGTAGGAGACATTTTGTGGTCTTTACAGAAACCCACAAATGAAATGAAACGTAATATCCGCGCGCTTCTTCTTCTACGGGGGCGGGTGCTCATCTTGGCGGTTGCTTACAGTAGAAGAAGAAGCGCTTCCTCTTCTATGGGGGCGGTTGCTCACCGTAGAAGAAGAAGCGCTTCCTCTTTTACGGGGAAAAAAGATGGCGGCTGTTTACCGTAGTTGCGAGACCTAAACTTTATGAAAAGAAATATTAATATTAATCCATATATAAGGCGCACCGGGTTATTAGCCGCACTGTCTGCTTTTGAGAAAAATTGTGGTTTTTAGGTGCGGCTTATGGTGCGGAAAATACGGTATATATGTATAGTCTATACATATATAATACAGATATGGGCCGGCCCGTGGCATAGACCGTATAGGCAAATGCTAAGGGTGCCGTCCATCAGGGGGCGCCACGCCAGTGCCACAAATGTTGGAGAAAAAAAAAAAGAAAAAAAGTTGGTACTATTATTTCTAAATACAAAAAATAATCCCAAGTTAATTAAAATGCAAAGTAAAGCCTATTTAATAAAAATATTATTTGTTGCAACATTACGCCCCCTCCCCCCCATCCCCCCGCATGGTGCGCCCCCTTCCTTCCCGTATCATGACTCTTACCACATCAAAAAATCAACACAAGATGTCAAAACGGCCAAAACTGTCAGGTGTCCAGGGAAAAAAAAAAGAGAAAAGAAGAGGAGGAAAAACGAGAAAAAGACAGAGGTAGCAGGTAGGTAACGTTAGCCTACATGAAATTATTTGTCTGTTACAGAATGTGATAGTAACCTGGCTTTTTAGCATTAAGCTAATGTTACATGATTCGGCAATTGCTAATCAATAAATAGCTAGTTCTGTTTCAACGTCGGGTTAATATTGTGGAGGGGGCTAAATTGTTATGGAAAATAATAATGTAACGTTAGGTAATTACAGTACTCCCACCTTACATTCCTCAGGGACATGTGTATTCGATCTTTTAAGCAGGTGTTTTTTGTTTACATTGTTATTGCCTTCTGGTTAGCTAATGTTTGCCCTGCAGGTAATAGTCACTTTTCCACCCCTTTATATATTACGTATAGTTGTAAGCCTAGTTGTTGTTAAAGTGCACATCATTAATGTTAATTAAGCAATATCACATGAGAGGGAATGCTGTTTTTTAATTTTAGCACTGCTGTGATTCGGTTAAAGATAATCATAACATAACATTCTCATAAAATATGTTAATTTGCTTTCTTTAAGTAAAAAAAAAGGTCAAAGACAAAGCTATTCGGTTTCTTGTGAGTATATACACTTCACTGCCGATGTGGGGGGGCGCCACCTAAAATATTGCCTAGAGCGCCAGATTGGTTAGGGCCAGGCCTGTGTATAGATATAGATATATATGTATATCGGGGCGGTATAGCTCGGTTGGTAGAGTGGCCGTGCTGCCAATTTGAGGGTTACAGGTTTGATCCCCGCTTCTGCCATCTTAGTCACTGCCGTTGTGTCCTTGGGCAAGACACTTTACCCACATGCTCCCAGTGCCACCCACACTGGTTTAAAAATGTAACTTAGATATTGGGTTTCACTATGTAAAGCGCCTTGAGTCATTAGAGAAAAGCGCTATATAAATATAATTCTCTTCACTTTACTTCACTGTTCTAGGTTAAGTGTGGATCTATCTTGCAGGGTTTGATCAAGCAGTAAGTGTTTATACTGCCTCCTGGGTGGGAATACAAGTGGACAACGAGGTGACGTCAAATTAAACCATGGTTTCATTGTTGTCCAGTTTTAGGTCTCTGACCTTTTCTTTTGGACATGATGTGACCTTTTGCCGACCAAAGGTGCCAAGATTTTGGCCACATACTTAGCGATATTGTAAGTCACAGTTAATGCTGCTGACAATGGGTCTGAGAGGAACCCCATTTTTGTGTATTACACCATAAATACCATGGATTTTCTCTAGTGGGTTTAGCTGGTATTTAAGTTCACAGCTGATGGATTCTGACTTTTGTAATGTTTGAAGGTACCCAATGATCCTCCTCTTATACCCACTGGTTTGGTCCCTTTCAAGCATTTCAAATGTGTTGGTGTCTTTGAGAAGTGTAAGCTACTTGTTTGTGTAGTCTGTTGTGATGAGAAATACTGTGCATTTCCCATCCCTAATAGCTCATTCTGTTGCAGGGATCAGACCAACTGTTGGACTTTGATTAAACTTCAAATCATCTTTATTTATTTATTTATTTGCTGAATTTCCCCCAGGGATCAATAAAGTACTTTCTATTCTATTCTATTTACATGTGTTCTACACTTGCAAGACATACGGAGGAATTGAGATACCGTTTCTCTCTCACCCCATACACTAGAGCACATTGCCATGGCAAATCTCTATGTTCAAACCTTTAGCCATTACCTCTTTCTCTGGCTGGGTAATAATTCAGCTGGACAAAATTATTTACCATTCTATTGTGTAAAGATGTATCAGTTAAGTTCTCAGTTTTTGCCTAAGTTAAATTGACTGTAACTCCCACACATCGGAGTTTATATTTTAATTGGGAAAGGGAGTCATCCTAAAAATTGTTTCTCGTAGACCAGATTGTCTTTGTCTGTTTTGGTTTCTAAGGCGCTACATGATGTCCGTCTCTGAGGAGAACTCTGTGAGCTGTTGATTGAATTAATTAAAAAGACACCAGATTTAATGTGGGGGTTTAATGTGGGGGGTGTGTTTAGTTTACAGGTCATTCCTGGAGTCCCTCTTCCCCCATGGTTGCTGCAGAGGACAGGGCAGTAAAACCATTTGTTGATCGCTACAAACCTGATAGGTCTCCTGGGTGATAGGGTATTTGGCTCGCTGCAACATGCTGTAAGTTTCCCTCCCATTTATTTTCTGCATTGCACGTGCATCTCACAGTGTTACAGAAAACATGTAGAAATAACATGGGATTGTGGTATTGTCCCACTTTATCTCTAGCAGTTTGCACTGAATAATAAATACATACATTACCATTGCTGTTCCAATGTCCTGGCATTGATGTTGCTATTGTTGTTATCTTAGCCTACTGAGGTTGCTAAACATGTGTCTGTGAGACAATGTAACAATCCTTCTCTCTTAGCTTTATAACTCAGTTATTTTCAAACGACACAGTATAATAATGATTATATATAAAATATGACAAAAGAAAAAAATTTTGTATTTATCATAATTTAAGGAAATACCCAACACCTGAAGTCATAGAGTTAATGTTCAACTGCAGCCTATTGATCTGACACTGGCTGCTCTAAGTAAGGTTTGTTGCAAACAAAGCTGTCAATCACCACCCCAGAAGGCCACTGGCACCACCCTTAACACTAAGCTAACAGTATCATTTGTCTTTAAGTCAAAGGCTTTGGAGTTATATGGACATTAACATGGAACTCGTCTTTCATTTAGCCTCTGAAGATGGACCATTAACTTGAAAGTTTAAATAAGACATTATGTAATTGAAGTGGAAGAAGTATACATACGTCTTAAGCTCTAGTTTATACTCCGCTGCAGGTTCAAACCTTCACTGTCTTTGCTGGCTTGCTGTTCCCATAACATACACAGTATCAGTTATAACGTCTATAGAATGATGCTAGTTTAAGCATATTCCTCAAAATTGGAGCAACAATGTCACCGGCAGAAATTCTGATCCAAGCTTCTCAGTACCCGGCCATGTCAGGAAAACATATCGACACCCTAAACAACTGATGCATTCATTGGGAGCTCAAAAAATCTATCCCAAATGATTTCTCCATCAGTAAAAAACAGAATGTGGGCATTAATAATTCATCCAGATTCCGGGAGGGAATTGATCCACAGAGGTTTACGGATTAGAGAAATGCTCGGTGAATATGTTGGTACGCACTTTAGAAGAAGTCAGTTCTCACAGGCAGTTAGTGGAATATGTGATGAAAAATAACACATCATAATCTGCAAAAATAGAATTTGCGCTCGTGATTTTGTTGAACAAAAAATGTTCACTAAATAAGATCAAGCATTCATACAGAAACTATGGTATACTATAACTTTTGCATTACAATGAAAGGTTTGTTGGCTGAGAAATGCATTAGAATTCTACTTTAGTTTGATTGATTCGTACAATTTGATTTGTATGTTGCTGTCTGAAGCCTCGTCATTTATTTTTATGGAAAATGAGGTGAGACAATACTATAATGATATATTGGTGCCTCAGCTTACAAGTTTTTCCAGGATCATACGAGCTGTCTCTTGGTTAATTGTTATTCTTTAAATTGCAAGCAAAAATTCAGGTAACAAGCCTCCCCACCGCTAGCTAGCTAAGCAAATGTCAAATTAATCCCCTTAAGATCAGACCAAAACATCCAGTATCTAAATCAATAAAAACAACTTAAAGCTAGACATCAACCTTATGTTGTTTCTCCAACCATTGAACAAAGACAGTGAGTGTGTAAAACAATGCAAAGAAGAAGAAGCAGGTAATATTCACTTATCAAATAAATATTTAAAAACATGACTAAGCCTATAGCCGACTTAATGAAGCACGATTGTATTACTGCTAGTTTGCACCATACTAAAAATGCAACGGTTATAGATTTTGGCTGTACAAATATAGTCTAAATATTAATAACAGTTTCACAATTATCACAATTATTTATGCATTGGTTTATTTCATGACAAAAAAAAAATCATAAAATCCCATATCTCAGAGATTTTGATGTATTATGTATTACCGTTGGGGAAAAACAATCAAATAATAGCATTATAATAACATAATTAAGAAATGAATACAAACAACATATTACAAATAAATAAATATATTACAAAAGTACTATTAATTTAAGACTAAGATTAACTTTATTTTATCCCCATGGGAAAATGCTACTCATTGTGGGAAATAAACTCATTAACAGTATTGTCGTCAAGTGTCGTTCATGCCTACTTATTATTATTGGTAATATATTTTATGCTGTGTTGATTAATTACTGAAATGCACAAAATTAGATCCCACCACGGTAGAGTGTGGTTATTCTACAAGCTGGAATAACTTATAAATGCCTATAGTGTAACCAACACAGAGAGGAAGAAGTGATCTCTAACGTTAAATAGTCACTGAAAGAAGCCCTTTACAGGAGTATCTGTTGCTGTTTGTTTACACTGAACAGACTCAACGCTAAGTAACATGTTTATATTTATATATTTACCAACTCAATTCTTTATTAAGTAACTTGCAACTAACATAATTTAACTCAGTTAGGTCTTACCTTTTGACTTGGACGTGTAAAGTTGAGTATTAGGTATTATCGGACGTATTAGACCCTTTAACCGCAACTTCCTCTTGGCAGGTTTTGCAAGTGGGTGAGCCATCATCTTCAATGACTCCATACTCAAAAGGTTTCCACACTGCTAACTTCAGCTTTTTTTGTGTGTGGGAAAATATATCTAGTTTGTCCTAGCTAATGTAGCATGCTAGCAAGTCTCTCGGTAGATACGTATAAGCACATGAACATCTGGTGTAACTTTGTGTTCGTTCCTTGCAGGTTGTGCCAAAAATAAAGTACTGTTCCCGCATTATGTTCATTTATAGTGAGTAAGGAGGACTGAAACAAACAGCGTAGTGGAGCCTTTGTGATGAAATAGCCGTGATGTTTTTAATCACGGTTATTAGTAAAACCGTTTTATCGTTGCGTTCCTACACCATAAGGACTTTAAAGAAGAGAAGCTGCTGTCGGTGTGTTTGACGGAAAAGTAGCCTGAGGGAGATAAGGTATGAATCCCCTATCCAAGGTAAACACATTTCTAAGGGCGAGGCTGTTTTGTAATATGAGTTTTCGAGGTATGGGCTGCCTCACAGAACCAAATAAACTCGTAACCTGAGGTACCACATTATGTTATGTTCAATTTTACCATAGGATTCTAATGTTATTTTTGTAGCAGAATCTCTATTTTTTAAGGTACTATAGGGGAAAAAAATAAGTGTGTGTGTGTGTGTGTGTGTGTGTATGTGTGTGTGTGTGTGTGTGTGTGTGTGTGTGTGTGTGCGTGTGAAAGAAGAGAAAAAAGGTTTGCCAACCGCTGCTGCCCCCGCGACCCAACCTCGGATAAGCGGAGGAAGCTGGATGGATGGATGGATTATTCTAATTAAAGTTAGTTTTGAGTCAAATAGTATACAAATACTTTGTAAACAACAAGTTGGCAGGCCCTGCTAACAAGGTGTGCATTATTTATTTTCAAGGGAGTTGGCAACCCTGTGCAAAAGTGGAACTAAAGGAAATGCAATTAAAACATACATTGGTAGATTCTCCATTGTTTTTGAAAATTAAATAGGACATAATATTTGAGTTTCTCAAGCGAATATCCAGTCTCCATATTTTGGTAACCTAGTAGTACTTTAATGATGTGTCTCAAACAGTGCATGAGTTATTGTTTAGAACGGCGTTTATCCAATTATCTCGCAGGTAAGACATCAGTGAGGCTGAAGGAAGCCTTGGAGAAAATGATGGCAAGATAAGCACATGAAAAAGATGCAAATGGAAAAGAGTTCTTTTGAATTTTCATGTTGAATGTCTAACTTGGATGGTCGCAAGAGAGGACATGCTGATGCGGTGGTTTAGGAGCCTGCCGTAGAGCCACCTACTCTACAACTCTTACAAAAGCTCATAAGCGAGCGTGTGCACAAAAACACCAAATCTCCAATAACACCTCACCTTCTTAGCAGTAACAATAGCTTTCAAGGTGCATTTTATTGTCATGGAATTTTCTCTTTGTCTTTTTGTGTCAGCTCCCTTGGCAGGCATCCTTTGTTCAAGCCCACAAAATGTTGAAATGCAACAGCGGAGATTGGTGTGTGTCCTGTTTTTGTCCTTTCCGTGAGGAATTCTCTCACACCTGCCATTAAACAGCAAGCTCTGCCTGCAGCGTACAGTCACATTTTACAGCCAGGAGATAAAACTGTTTTCTACCCACCCCATTAGAGACGGGGAAAAAAAAAAAAAAGCCCAGTTAAAATGCTAGTTGGTGCACAACAAATACTAACTCTTACTAAGAGACACATACATAACGATTGCTGGTCACTTTGCAGACTTGCTTTCAAAATAGTCACCATGCAGCGGATAAAGATGCAATAAAATCAAAATGTGCAGGCTTATAATGAGCTGCAGAGGGAGTGGAGGACACCTGTTTGTTTATACAATCTTTCACAAACAGTGTGCGCTTAATCACCCGAGGTGCTGCTGAGGTGACGTTCATCTACATCACGCCGGCGAGGTCGGCCCGCATTAAACACGGAGGACAGATGCCGATCCATTTTGCTTTGGCTTATCACTCTTAATGTTTCCTCTTTGGCAAAAAACACAGATCCAGATGTTCTATACTGCTCCGCACCTGCAGCTCAAACAACAGCTAGATTTCAGTTCCTCTAGTAAAATGTGCCTCTTCTGCCAAACATGAGACAGAAAGACGCCGAAAACTATTTTGGAGTTTGTCTCACTCGTCTCGAAAGTCGTTGTCAAAAGGAATCTTAACACGTTTTTCTTATTTTTACAAGCTTTGTTGCCTCTGACGGCCTTTCAACAGCTGTAGTTACCACTTTATTTGCTGCCTCCATAAAAGTGATTTATACGACGTTATCACAAGGCTAGAAAGAAATGTCGATACACACTAAAAAGGTGTGAACAGAGAAAGGGACAGACTTCATTAATGCTGATCTAGCGCTACAAATGCGTATTGATATGTGAGAGACAAGTGCTGCATTTGAGAGCGTGAGGAATTGAGTTTTGGGCTCTCATTGACACCTTTGTACTCTCATTGATTTGCTACATGTTGCAGGCTGACCAAGAAAAACTCACAAAGCTCTTAATAAGCGATCTATTCTGCACAGGTAATTTTTGTTTCATTAAAATTGTGCATACGCTTTTAGACTATGCTAAAAACCAACATACTGTTTATGGTCTTGCCAATGGTGCAAAAAATATAGGGACGACAACTTAACTTTCATTTTATTTATGGGACATTCCACTGAATCGGTGCACACAGGAATTAAAACATATATATTCACAATAATATTGACTAACTAGGGTGTGCGGGTGTGTAATCTATATGGCGCTGAACAGAGATGGTTTTTGCACATATGATAAAAGTGCAATTTCAATTTGGATTATGTGCATTTATATAAAACATTTTATTCCAACAATGTTCCCTAACATACTGTACGTATAGAGACTAGGGCTGTACGGTATACCGGTATTAGTATAGTACTGCGATACTAATGAATCATAGTCGATACTATACCACCACTAAAAAGTACCGGTCCCCCACCCGTCGTCACGTCGTGTCATGCAGACGAGCATGTTCGAATAACCAAAGACCAGCGTGAAGCTATAACACTGAAATACCCTCAAGAAAATGTGCTTTAAAACATGGCTAGATAGCTAGTGGCTAATATGTATCCGCAGTCAACAGTGTTGTAACAACTTCTAGATCACTAATCCTTGTCTCCACGGCGACCAGTAGAGTATATTTATTTCAAGTATCATCCCTGTATGATGAATGATAGTTAAACATACTTCACACACCGGACTCATGACATTGGATGTGCCATAAGTGGTCTATGGTTAACAAAGACAAGTCAAGATTTCACTACATCCGATTATTAATTAATAGGACGGTCATTTTAACTTTGAACACACTGCACACATGCGAATGACGGGCATACTTAGTCAACAGCCATACATGTCCCGCTAAGAGTGACCGTATGAACAACACCAACACTGTCATAAATATGTGCCATATTGTCAAACCATTCTAAACAACAATGACAAAATACATTTTGGGAGAGTATTTGCACCGCAACACAACATAAACACTACAAAACAATATAAACAAACGCCACTGCTGGATCTACACCTAACATCCGCTGTAATGATACCAAGTATGATAGCGTATCTAGTCGATACCACTATGATTGCATCATTTTTTTTTAGCATCACAAAATCTTCTTTCTTTTTTTTAAATTGTATATTATCTTTATAAAGTCAGGAAATATGTCCCTGGACACATGAGGACTTTGAATATGACCAATGTATGATCCTGTAACTACTTGGTATCGGATTGATACCCAAATGTATGGTATCATCCAAAACGAATGTAAAGTATCAAAAAACAGAAGAATAAGTGATTATTACATTTTAACGGAAGTGTAGATAGAACATGTTGAAACAGAAAATAACCACATATTAACAGTTAATGAACATGTAGATTAAATATTAATTTTTTACCACTTGTCCTTAATAATTTTGACAAAATAATAGAATGGAAAATGACAGAATATGTTACTGCATATGTCAGCAGCTGAACTAGGAGTCTTTGTTTGTTTACTTACTAATAAAAGACAAGTTATCTAGTATGTTCACTATTTTATTTAAGGACAACTTGCAATAAGAAACATATGTTTAATGTACCCTAAGATTTTTTTGTTAAAATAAAGCCAATAATGACATTTTTTGTGGTCACCTTTATTTACAAAAGTACCGAAAAGTACCGAAAAAAATGTTGGTACCGGTACCAAAATATTGGTATCGGGACAACACTAATAGAGACTATGAATGGTGTTTTATAGGATTACTCCATTAAAACGGCTGTTTGAAACTTGCTCACAGTTAGATTTTTCAAATGACAAAATATAATAAGAACACCATTGGCTAGCTTATGTTACCAGAACACATTTGTTTTAAAACTGTCCATCTTTTAAACAATTACTAAATGTATGTAAAAAAATGTTCGTGTTTACGGCAGTCACTTACCCTGTCTCTTCAACACGTACAGACAGAGACCGCGTGCACACATACAAAAGCAGTCAGAGAAGCAACAACACATTTGCAGCTATGTTGTTGTTATGATACACTGAACAAAATAATAAACACAAAACTTTTGTTTTTTTTCAGAATTTTCATGAGTTGAACTCAAAGATGTAAAACTTTTAGTATATACACAGAATACCTATTCCTCTCAAATATTGTTCACAAATCTATCTAAATCTGTGTTAGTCAGCATTTCTTCTTTGCCAAGATAAACCATTCCACCTCACAAGTGTGGCATATCAAGATACTGACTAAACAGCATGATTATTGTACAAGTGTGCCTTAGGCAGCCCACAATAAAAGGCCACTCTGAAATGTGTAGTTTTATCACACAGCACAATGCCTCTGATGTCGCAAGTTTTTGAGGGAGTGTGCAGTCGGCATGCTGACTGCAGGAAAGTCCACCAGAGCGGTTGCCCAGGAATTGAATGTTCACTTCTCTACCATAAGCCGTCTCCAAAGGCGTATGTAGAGATATTGGCAGTACATCCAACCAGCCTCACAACCGCAGACCATGTGTAACCAGACCAGCCCAGGACCTCCACATCTAGTAGGTGCACCTCTATGATTGTCTGAGACCAGCCACACAGGCAGTTGCTGCAACAATTGGTTTGCATAACCAAATAATTTCTTCACAAACTGTAAGAAGAGAGGCTCATCTGCATGCTCGTCGTCCTCATTGGGGTCTCGACCTGACTGCAGTTTGTCGTCGTAACCGACTTGAGTGGACAAATTCTCACATTCGATGGCAACTGGCATGTTTAGAGGTGTTTTCTTTACGGATGAATCCCGGTTTTCATTGCTCATGGCAGATGGCAGATAGCGTGTGTGGCGTCGTGTGTGGCGTTGTGTGGGACAGCGGTTTGCTGATGTCAACGTTGTGAATCGAGTGGCCCATGTTGCGGTTGGAGTTATGGTATGGTCAGGGGTTTGTTTTGGGCAACGAACGCAAGGGCATTTTATTGATGGCATTTTGAATGCGCAGAGATAACGTGACAGGATCCTGAGGCCCATTATTGTGCCATTCACCTGAGACCATCATTTCATGTTGCAGCATGACAATGCACGGCCCCATGTTTCAAGGATCTGTACACAATTCCTGGAAGCTGAAAACATCCCAGTTCTCTCATGGCCAGCATACTCATCGGACATATCACCCGTTGAGCATGTTTGGGATGCTATGGATTCCATAAAACAGTGTGTTCCAGTTCCTGTCGATATCCAGCAACTTCGTTCAGCCATTGAAGAGGAGTGGACCAACATCCCACAGGCCACAATCAACAACCTAATCAACTCTATGCAAAGGAGATGTGTTGCACTGCGTGAGGCAAATGGTGGTCACACCAGATACTGACTGCTTTTGTGATTCCCCAGGAACTCAATAAAGCAAAACTGCACATTTCAGATTGGCCTTTTATTGTGGGCAGCCTAAGGCACACCTGTGCAATAATCATGCTGTTTAATCAGCATCTTGACATGCCACACCTGCCAGGTGGGATGGGTTATCTTGGCAAATAATAAGTGCTCACTAACACAGATATAGACAAATTTGTGAACAAAAGTTGAGAGTAATAGGTATTTTGCGTATATAGTAAAAGTTTTAGATCTTTGAGTTCAACTCATGAAAAATGGGAGCAAAAACAAAAGTGTTGCATCTATATTGTTGATCAGTATAGAATATACATTCAATGATAGCTAACACTCATGATCCAAATCGGTATCATTGGCTAACAACACCCAAGGCTAATGCGTGTGCACATGTTATAAGAAGGCATGCTATAAGGCTTACAATACATTGGAAAATTAGCGCCCTCCAAGCATCGTTGTCTAAATATTGCAAACAGCCTCTTTAATCTAACAAAAAAATAAATCGCTACTATTGAATATAAAATAACATTGTTACCAAGTAAAGTGTCCTACACAATTAAATGTATCTTTAATACAATTTAAAGGATTAACTGGAAAAAAAATGATTTGCCTATTCTTGGTTCCTGAAACAACCAAACAGACACTGAGATGAGGACAATCTACAGGGCAAACGGGGGAGAGGTCGCTGAACAGACAGACAATGAACAGACGAGAAACCTCCATCGTACATGTGAATGTCAACATTTTGGACTTATTGAGCCTAAGTTCCAATACATGTGCTTCCTGCTTGGGACCTACTGAATAAAATATGATAATTGACATGCCAAGAAAAATAATATATGTACATGACGATAAATAAAATATTGCACACATTGAAACGTTGACAAGCAACCAATTTTGGTTTCCGACCCTAAGTTTGGGAAAATGTGCTTTTAAATCAGCAGGAAGTATAGATATATATTTCTAGTAAAATTTTGAGCTTCATTAACCTAAATATGCAGGGGGAAAAACATGATTGATGGCATGAAACATGCATGTATTGCAAGTTTCACTTTTTTAAATGTTTTATTGTTTTATTAGTATTAGTGCCCCCGCGACCCCGAAAGTGACAAGCAATAGAAAATGGATGGATGGATGGATAGTATTAGTGCTGCTAATACGACATCAAAGAAAAAGAAGAAACGGGATGTGTAAATCTGCAGGAGGTCATTTCAGAAAAACATGAACACTGGAATGGTACTCAGAGTACAGACTTCAATGAAAGTAAACAAATCCGGAATGTGTCAGCTCAAAGAGAACCTGCAAACAAGTTATTCTGTTAAATGTATTATATGATCATGTAAATTGACTTTTCGCGTGTCACCTCTCTTTTCTTTACTACATACAACCTCTGGACAAAAGGAATCACCAGTCTTGGAGTATGCTCATTCAGTTGTTTGACTTTGTAGAAAAAACAATCTGATATACTGTACATGACACAAAAATATAGTCATTTCAAATGGCAACTTTCTGGCTTTAGGAAACACTAAAATAAATCCGGAACATATATTGTTGTAGTCAGTAATAATTGTTCAAGAATATAATTAATCTTGCTATAGAGCAAAAACTGTATAAAAAAAAAATAAAAAAAAAAGCTTCCTTTAAAGAAAGAAGATACTTCAGGTCCATGTCATGGCCTGCAAATTGTCCGGATCTAAATTCAGTTGAAAATCTGCAAAGCTCATCAGAAAATAATAATACGTGCTTCCTACACGTTAACGTTTCACAGTTTTTAGCCGGCAGGGAAGCACTTGCTGAATCATTATCATCCATCCAACCATTTTCTACTGCTTGTCCCTTTCGGGGTTACCAGGGGTGCTGGAGCCTATCTCAGCTGCATTCGGGCGGAAGGCGGGGTACACCCTGGACAAGTCGCCACCTCATCACAGGGCCAACACAGATAGACAGACAACATTGGTTTGGTTTAGTCTTTAATTGAAGGGACAATGCACAGAAACATTAAGTTCAAAGACAGATATGTTCTGTACCAGATTATAGCTAAATAGCTAATTTCCATCTGCAGTCCCTGGCTACCTAAATTAAAGGGATACAAAAATCATGCAATAAAATTATGACAATAAAAACATACTATACATGTTTTTAAATTAAGAAAAGTCATAAAATGCCCTTTCATGTACACATACTTAATATACAATACAACCACACCTCATTTACATCAACACACAAAGACAATACATGCTTTTGTTCACATCTGTCATCATTTGTAAAAACAACCATGATTTTAACCTCACAATTTACAATAAAAATGCTCTCATGGATAAATATAATACACATTAGGTTGATGTGTCAAACATAATGCCCACCTTAGTGACCGTGTGAGCGGCTTTGATTGCTCCAAAGCCACTTTTTAACTTCAATTGTGAATGAAGAATAATCTGTTAGACTTTTCAAGTTTGTTGTGAGGTCGTTCCATTCACACTCACATTCACACACTAGGGCCAATTTAGTGTTGCCAATCAACCTATCCCCAGGTGCATGTCTTTGGAGGTGGGAGGAAGCCGGAGTACCCAGAGGGAACCCACGCAGTCACGCAGAGAACATGCAAACTCCACACAGAAAGATCCCGAGCCCAGGATCAAACCCAGGACCTTCGTATTGTGAGGCACACGCACTAACCCCTATTACACCGTGCTGCCCTATTATCCGCTAATCAGAAATCTCCTCAGGTTAGATTGGACATTTCCGTCCGTGAAATACAAATAAATAAATCTGGTAACGAAACTGGATCAGATCTTCCCGATCTTTACTACATACCAAGTTGTCATAAAATCAATATGACACATACTTCAACTTCTGCTTGAATGGGCAAAGGCAACATTACACAATAAGAAAAATCTATCAAATATTCCAGAAGTGTCTCTTTCATCACAGCACCGGATCCATTATAGACTACTAAATTCGGACCCTATGCAGCCGTCACCTTTGAGCTTGGCAGAGGGACCTATATAACGCAGGGTTTTTTTGTCTGGGTCATAACAAGCAGGAGAATTACATATAATTGCCGTTGCTGTGTCTGTTTCCTCCTGATGTACCTTCACACTGCATCTCGGTGTTTGTGTGCCTAAATGCTTAACAATAGAAGAGAAGGCTGCAGAGAAAGAGTTCATTAGAGAAACAGCGAAGCAGGGGTCTGTAACAAGCAGCCTCTCCACACAGAAGAGCAGAGTTTTGCCTCCAGCTGTGACCTCTCACATCCAATGGCAGCACAGAGACAAACAGTACTCACGCAGCGCTGCACTCTTTAGTGAGGCCAAAGAGTTGAACAAGTAACTCTCTGTGCCATTCCAATGTTTGTTTTTTTTCATATTTCATTTATGCATATTTACAAAGGTCACGGCTTGGAAAGTTTTGGAATTGTTGAAAGAAATATGAATGCAGGAAAGCAAGTGTCACAACATGCATAGTGCATCATGTTGTACTGTATGCGGCAGATGTTTACCTCGCACGGACCGTGACTGGGGAAAATGTAATCGTGTAACTACACTGAGGAACTAAATTAACACAATATGTGCTGCAGTAGTTTTAAAGATGCAGTGCATAATAGTCATTTGGCAAATATCAGCTCTGCTGGAAGATGTATTAGTTTGCTAATTCAGTCAAGTAGTTTAATCAGCAGTCTTTAAATGGAAAAAAAAAAAATATTGCGCATTATCAAATTGGGTTTAATACTGAGTAGGAAAAGAGAGAAACTCAAGAATAGCTTTTTTTTTTTACTACCACATGTAGGGGTGTATTGGTATGCCATGCTCTGTTTTAGAAAAACATTTGTTTTTAAAATGCGTGTCTAAGTTTTGTATGAACTTGCCCTACCCCCTTTGAAGAACTTTATCAAAGCATGTGGGTGGAATTGGCACCAGAGCAAAAGCTGGTGAGATACCTTATAGACGTACAACATTTGGACAAACAATGGCATCGGTCAGAGTAACTACACTTTACTGCTCACCATCAGAGACTCATTATACACAGCATTCAAAACTAACCCCAAGAATGGTTACAAAATGTTATCAAGTATGTGACCACTTATAGCATGGCTGTCTCTTTTATTGTCTTTTTTTAATGTTCTGTTTTAAAAATGTTTTAAAATGTCTGCTCCTGTATTTCTTCTTTTATATTTGTTTGGTTATTAGAGGGTTGTCCAAACGTTTTGACTCAATTCACCATACACTATATTGCCAAAAGTATTTGGCCACCTGCCTTGACTCGCATATGAACTTGAAGTGCCATCCCATTCCTAAACAATAGGGTTCAATATGATGTTGGTCCACCTTTTGTAGCTATTACAGCTTCTACTTTTCTGGGAAGGCTGTCCACAAGGTTGCGGAGTGTGTTTATAGGAATTTTCGACCATTCTTCCAAAAGCGCATTGGTGAGGTCACACACTGATGTTGGTCGAGAAGGCCTGGCTCTCAGTCTCTGTTCTAATTCATCCCAAAGGTGTTCTATCGGATTCAGGTCAGGACTCTGTGCAGGCCAGTTAAGTTCATCCACACCAGACTCTGTCATCCATGTTCTTTATGGACCTTGCTTTGTGCACGTGTGCACAGTCATGTTGGAAGAGGAAGGTGCCAGCTCCAAACGGTTCCCACAATGTTGGGAGCATGGAATTGTCCAAAATGTTTTGGTATCTTGGAGCATTCAAAGTTCCTTTCACTGGAACTAAGGGGCCAAGCCCAACTCCTGAAAAACAACCCCACACCATAATTCCTCCTTCCAGTGGCGTGCCGTCACTAGAGGCAGGGGAGGCGGGGCCTCACCTGCCATCATGGAAAGAAAAACAATGTAAAAAGAAAAAAAAAAAAATTAAATTGTTATATGTATCCAGTGATTATACTAAAGTTATTTTCCATTTAACTTCACCAGTTTTAGATTATTTTTATTTTTATTTTCACATTTGCCGTTCAAATACTGAGAAGAGACGGTGCGGTGATCAGCAGCCAGTTGAGGCACGTCACTGATTTGTGCATCAACATGGAATGTGCGCAATGACTCGGCTAACTGCTGAGCTGCTGTGCAGTGAGACTGTATTGCTATATGAACTATATCAGCTAACTAAACCATAGTTTAGTTAGCTGAGGTATATAATGTACAGTGTATTTTGTCAACAACTGTATGTGTGTAACGTATTTCTTCAGCTGAGCATTCATAAAACTGCTGCCAAAGACGTACTGTCTGAGGCTCGCAGTAATCCGGCCTCCTGGTGGTAGAGGGCGGTAGTCATCCCAGAGATCATTCCTTGCCGCAGAAGAAAAAAAAAAAAAAGAAAAAAGAAGTTAGCAATAATAAGTGCAGCGTTTTTTAATGTCCTCTCGCCTGAACTTTTATTAAAAACATGGAGGATTACATATGTAAAATAAAAGAGTTTTCTAAACTGGACTTTCAATCGAAGCAGGAGGTAATAATTAAAGGTATACCAACGCCGGAGCTAAAAGGTTTGCTTTTGACTTCGGGACAGAAGACCCGTTCTTTTCAAACGGCGTGGTACACACGCAAAGGCTGGCTGTTTGGATGCCCAGCAAGAAAGGTAAGACCATAATAATGTTTTTTTTATTAAATGTGCTTTTTTGTGTGCTACAGTTGTGTAAAGAATGCTGGTGTGAGCTTTTAAACATAACCCGTTAACTGCTGCCAATCACATGGTGAATAAGATACTCTTTAGGGTTCATATGTTTGTAAATCTGACTGTGATGATGCAGTGCCTCACCAGACATTAACCGCACCGCACGCCACTGCCTCCTTCACCAAATGCAGTCCGTAATGTACGGTTCTCCTGGCAACCTCCAAACCTCCAAACCTAGACTCCTCCATCAGACTGCCAGATGGAAAAGCGTGATTCATCACTCCAGAGAACGTGTCTCCACTGCTCTAGTGTCCAGTGCTTTACACCACTGCATCCGACGCTTTGCATTGGACTTGGTGATGTATGGTTTAAATGCAGCTGCTCGGCCATGGAAACCCATTCCATGAAGCTCTGCGTACTGTACGTGGGCTAATTGGAAGGTCACATGAAGTTTGGAGCTCTGCAGCAACTGACTGTGCAGAAAGTCGGCAACCTCTTTGCACTATTTTTCAGTCTGTGTACCTCAGTGGAAAAACGTTTGGATAACCCTGGTGTAAGGGAATGCAATATTGTACATAAAATGACAACTTGTGTAGTGTTAAGAAAATAAATGATTAAATATGTTAAAATACAGATGAAATAAAAGTTAAAAAGTAATAAATAAAAAAATAATTGTTAGTAATAAATTGAAAACAAACACGTTCAAATAGGTAAAACACTTAAATTAGGATAAAGTAGGTCAAAAACATTGAGATTTAAAATGTAAATAAAAATGTGGGGAGGCGTGGCCGGCAGACCGACAGCAAGGTAGGGCACGCCGGGGCCGACTCCAAGATGGCGGCGAAGAGGCGTGGCCGGCGAAGAGGCGTGGCCGGCGAAGAGGCGTGGCCGGCGAAGAGGCGTGGCCGGCGGGCCAGCGGCGAGGCGGGGCGGGCCGGGATCGACGCTGTAATAAATCTCAGGTGCGTGGATCGCCTAGCTGGGCACAATTACATAATCCTCTGTCACTGAATAAAAAGGGGGCAGCAGAGGAGGACGGGGAAGCAGAAGGTTGAGAAAAATCAACAACTGGAGAGCCAGCAACGGATGCAGCGCGGAAGAGAGGCAGACGGAGACGACGCGGAAGGCTGAAAAGCCAACCGAAAGAGCGAGCAGTGGGAAGAGGAAGGCTGAAAAGCGACCCGACCTGAAGTAACGTTTTATTGAAATAAAAAACAAAGTCAAAACTGCTCCAGTCATGTCAGTCCTTGGTGGTCCATGGAACCCCGACAGTGAGAGACGATCACAAAAAAATACTATTTTTTTTACAGAAATGTCCTATTTGTCATTATTTTCTGGATATATCAACAATAATTTATTTGTGATGATCAATGATTGATATGTGCTACTTAATATTGTTGAACGGTATCTATGTTATAGGTATGAATGTGACTGTGAATGGTTGTTCGTTTATACCTGCCCTGCAATTGACAGCTGACCAGAAGCATACTTACCAACTCTCCCGAATTTTCCGGGAGACTCCCGAATTTCAGTGCCTCTCCCGAAAACCTCCCGGGACAACCATTCTCCGAATTTCTCCCGAATTTCTCCCGAATTTCTCCCGATTTCCAGCCGGACTTAAGGTACGCCCCCTCCAGGTCCGTGCGGACCTGAGTGAGGACAGCCTGTCGTCACGTCCGCATTTCCTTCATATAAATAGCGTGCCGGCCCAGTCACTTTATAACATCTACGGCTTTTGGCGAGTGCACAACTGCACACGCAACAAGAAGGAGACAAAGAAGAGACAGTAATGGCGACGACGAGTGACAGAGAATAGGACGAGGATGGACAATTCAACCCTAAACTCACTCCTTTCCTGCAAGTTAAATTTCAAAGATGCTGCCTGTAATACAGTGAAGTTGTTTGCTGCCATCTCCTGGTGAATGTTGGGTATAGTGTTATGTGGTTACTTTTTGGTTGGCCAACAGTTTACGTTGTATTGCGCACCCTGACGGCAAGTGTGGGAGTCGGTTCTGAAGTATGAAGTAAAAAGACGTAACTTCATCACCTCGCCTGGTTATTGACTCCAACCCAGAATATTACACTGCCCATATACCTGTATATGTTCCTTCAAAGGCTGTGCTACTGGCTGCAAAGCATTGCACTTTCAAATACAACAATGAGTAGAGGAGTGTCTGTGTATATGGGTAAATAAATGAACACTGAAATTCAAGTATTTATTTTATTTATATGTATATATACTGTATATAATAAAATACATATCTATATATATAGCTAGAATTCACTGAAAGCCAAATCTCCCGAATTCGGATGTCTCAAGGTTGGCAAGTATGACCAGAAGTGGGACAGGCTGCAGCACACCTGTCCCTGAAAGGAACAAGCGCTGGAGAAAATTAATGAATAGATGAAGATATCCCAAAAAGTCACACACAAAAAGAGTTTAAAGTCAAATGGTATGAAAATAGTAAGTGTGGTGAAAAATGACCGAATGTGAATAACACTGTTGAAAAGAAACCGCACGAAGCCTGATAGATTCACTTGACCCTGTTTAATATTTCATTGCAGCCACCTACACGACTCAGATGTTGACTTCCAGGCAGATGGTTTGTGCCCTTTTTGAGTGTTTGAATTCGATAATACCGACTCTTTTAACACATTTCTGTTGAGAAAGTAATCATCATGACCGTCTGTGAATTTACTTTTAAAAAGCACTGGAAGTTTGTGAGGTTCAAATGGAGGAGAGTACAAAGTGTTCCAAAGCCAACGTATCATTGATGTATAGTAGGGATTCCAATGCATTATTTTCACACATTGCTGAAAGGTGAAAACTGGGAAAACCAAACTATATCTAGAATCTGCCAGTTTGTGTCTGTGTAAATGCATGCAAATGTACAGACTATAAACTACTACAAAAATGCATTCAAACCATCTAAAGGCTAAGCTTTGACACACTAAATGAATTAATTAGGATACATTTGTGGCATCTCTTAGTTGTACTATTCTCACTGTACTGGGGTTAGAAAATTAACATTTTGATCTACATACTGTCCCTGTATCTACAGAATCGGACATACTTTTTAGGACTAATTGTTAGTCCTACAATTGTAAATTCAGCACAGTGATGCAGAGGTTAGTGCTCGTGCCTCACAGCAAGAAGGTCCTGTGTTCGATTCCCACGTTGGGAGTGTTTCTGTGTGGAGTTTGAATGTTCTCCCTATGACTGCGCGGGTTCTCTATGGGTACTCCGGCTTCCTCCCACCTCCAAAGACATGCACCTGAGGATAGGCTAATTGGCAACACTAAATTAGCCCCTGTGTGTGAATGTGAGTGTGAATGTTGTCTCTTCGTTGGCCTTGCAATGAGGTGGCAACTTGTCCAGGGTGTAGCCCGCCTTCCGCCTGAGTGCAGCTGGGATAGGCTCCTGAGTGAAGGCCATTTTTTTATCATTATGTTTTGAAACTCCACCAATTTTTTTCTAAAAATGTACAACTCACTTGAAGTGTTTTGTCAAGAGGATTATTTGTGATTTGTACAGTTTCAAAAATGTGCTTGTCCTACTTTTGGCCAAAGTAAAACAAAGAAAACAACCTCAAGTTGTCTTTATTTTTTAGTTATTATGCCATGATTAGGAGTAGATTTTCCTCCATACGGCCCCTGAGCTAAAATGAGTTTGACACCCCTGTAGTAAACATTGTGATGACTATATTATTTTATGATGGATATTCAGGGACTATCTTGGTTTGATTGCCTTTGGACTAGCAGACTGATTTTTCTTTTTCCAGGCTGTAATTTTTCATTTATGGATTATGCTCCTAAAAATCCACGCCAAAGTGTTGCAAATGAAGCGGTTTAATAAATCTCTACTCGACTGGTAGTGGAAAAGACAAAACACTAAATCTACATTTTCATTAAGTCGTAGAGTTCAGTGGAGCTTACAACTCTATGGTTTGGAACAATAAACCCTGATTGTGCTGAGTTTTAGTGTAACTTGTGAAGAACTCAACAAAGAAAAGGAACACTTTGTATTATTTAAAAAAAAAAAGAGGCACTGTGTGTTTATCTTTTGCCGGGTGGCCGTTTTTTTCTGTGAAAGATTATCACATTTGCATGTGTTTTTCTATATCACTGTTTATTTGAGGGAACAAAACGACTGAAATATGCCTATAGCAGTGACGTGCGGTGAGGTTCATGGCTGGTGAGGCACTGACTTCATCAAAGTCAGATTTACAAACATATGAACCCTAAAGAGTATCTTATTCACCATTTGATTGGCAGCAGTTAACGGGTTATGTTTAAAAGCTCATACCAGCATTCTTCCCTGCTTGGCACTCAGCATCAATGGTTGGAATTGGGGGTTAAATCACCAAAAATTATTCCCGGGCGCGGCACTGCTGCCCACTGCTCCCCTCACCTCCCAGTGGGTGATCAAGGGGATGGGTCAAATGCAGAGGACAAATTTCATTACACCTAGTGTATGTGACAATCATTGATACTTTAACTTAACTTTAACTTTACACATACAAACTGTAGCACACAAAAAAGCACATTTAATAAAAAAAACGTTATTATGGTCTTACCTTTACTTATAAATGAAGTCCATGCGCCGCTGTTGTGCTGGATTGGTGCGCCCCCGCCGTGGGGTGCACCCCCTGACGCGAGTGTTGTATCAACTGGAGCCCACACTTTGAACTTTCCACGTGCAAGATTGAATCTATTTAGAGAAGTTGTTTGGTGGGAGGCCGGGGGGTGCGGGAACAGTGGTGTTCGTGTTGGAGGAGTTGTGAATGAATGAAATATGAAATCCGTGCTGCAGTCTGCATGTGTACCTAATGTTGTGGCCCTGCAGTCATTTGCGGCTCCTCCAGCGCGGACATTGTTGTTTTTGCACGTTTTGGCTTCTTGTTGAATGACTTTTTTGGGTGGATTCGGTCTTGCACGTGGAGGGTTTGGGTGTGGGCTTTGGTTGATGTGGCACTCCCGTCGGGGGGTGCATTCTACGGCGGGGGTGCATCAACCGGCACAAGGAGGCGGGATTACTGCGAGCCTCAGCCAGTGCGTCTTCGCAGCAGTTTTATGATTGCTCAGCACAAGAAATACTTACACACATACAGTTGTTGACAAAATACACTGTACATTATATACCTCAGCTAACTAAACTATGGAAATGTATAATATAGTTCATATAGCATTACGGTCTCACTGCACAGCAGGCCAGCAGTTAGCCGAGTCTGCAATCCATGTTGAGGCACAACGCAGTGACGTGCCTCAACTGGCTGCTGATCACCGCACCGTCTCTTCTCAGTATTTGAACGGAAAATGTTAAAATTCAGTGATTTTGAAAGAAAATAATCTAAAACTGGTGAAGTTAAATGGAAAATAACTTTATAGTATAATCACTAGATACATATAACAATTTAATTTTTTTTTTTTCTTTTTACATTTTTTTTCTTTCCATGATGGCACGTGAGGCCCCGCCTCACCTGCCTCCAGTGACTGCACGTCACTGGCCTATAGAGCCTTTGCGTATGCATCCTTTGCATACGATAATGGAAGGATCAAGCAGCAGTATAGAAGGGATTACTGTAGCATTTTATCAATGCATAAAACGACGAGCTGTACCAAATGGTAGTGTTTGATGGACTTGGAGATCAAGCCTAGGAAGGATTGGATGCATCTTGTCTAAATTATGGGAAATAATCATATCCCCAAAATTATCATTATAGAACATAAAGCTTTAATGTACACACACAACTTTAAAAGCATTTAGTGTATCTCTAGGTGGGATTAAACCGGAATGGATTAACTAAAGAACTCAAACAATGTACTAATATGAGTCAGTCTAAGAAACAGTACAAGCAGATGGTATTTACTAAATACCTGTTGAAGTAAAGTGTCTGATATTACCATGAGATACCCATTATGGGACAGAGGTAAAATAACATAGGCTTTGCTTTATCCTACTCCTTTTGGACATTGCTATGTTTTATCTATCACTACCCTCTGTCCCTCTAAACAACTGGTTGAGACAGACCGCCACCCCACAGAGCCTGGGTTCTCTCCGAGGTTTCTACCCACAGGGGAGTTTTTCCTTGCCTCTGTTGCGAGTTGCCAAGTGTTTGCTCATGTGGGGTTCATTTATTTATTTCATTCTCTCTCGCTTTCTTTCTTTATTTGTTTCTTTTTTTCATGCTGCTTATGGCACAGAGGTGGGACCAGACAAGCTCTGCTTCATCCCACTCCTTTTGGGCAGTTGATAATTTGAGCAAAAATGTGGGCTGTGAAGTTTTAATATGTTCCAAATAAATAAATTGAATAATTGATATCTCACAATTTAAAAAAACAGTGCCTGTAACAAAACACACAATGACTTACCGGAAAAGTAATTGAGTGCTGTCTTCACCCTCATCCAGACTCGTTTATACTGTTGTCTCAAGGAACAATTGCCTCTGAGCTTGTGCTGTATGCATCGTCTTCAACACCCAGCATTCAAACCCGTTTAACCCCGTTGATCGTTGTGGGTTTCCATTCTATGCAACAGCGCTATTCCCATTTTTAATAGTCAAGTTGATCGCCTTCAACTTGAAAGCTTATCAATGGTGACAATGAATGCATTACGTTAATGCCTTACTGAATAATTGTGTGAGTGTGTTAGACTAAATGTAAACAATTTCATTGGTCCACCGTGACCCATTCAACAATTCCATTGGTCTGATGTGATGAGGTAAAATGTATTGGCGGCATAAAGCTTGTGGACCCGGGAAAAAAATCTAGAAATTTGCTGCAGCATTCATAATTTTACAGTAATTTGCAGTAAACATTCTCCTGGAAGAGATCTCATAGCCTTGGTCCTACTAATACTCAGAGCCTTTTAGTCCCACAAGGTGAGAGCTGTACTTGCATCTTTGAAGGAACATATTGGGAATCACATAGTGGTGGAAGGTTAAACTTTGCTGAGAGAAAGTGACATTTGTGTATCATTGATCAATTAAGAATAATAGTGACCTATGTGTATTTCCGTACATCGATCAATCCATGTAATCTGGGTTCAGGTCACAGATGTAGCAATCTAAATAGGGAAGCCCAGACATCCAAGCCTCGAGCCACCTCTTGCAGTTCCACCGGCGGGCACACTGAGGCGTTCTGAGGCCAACTGCGATACATAAACCCTGTAGCGTGTCTACCTGTGGGCCTCCGGCATGCCCGAACACCTCGCCAGGGAGGCGGCCAAAAGTTATCCTGACAAGTTGCCAAGCCCGCTCAGTACCATTTTTGTATTTGTAATTTGTTATCCCCGCATAACTTCAAATTAAGGATGTTCTGATAAGGGTTTTATGCTGCCAATTCCGATCATCCATGAGTGAAATTGGTTAATACACAACCAATACCGATCACATGTACTGTAATAACTATACAATGTTCAATTTATTAATGGCAAGTGCTATTGACAGTTTAACAATGTCAACACAATTTATAAACTAGTACCTCTCTTTTATTACACACAACCGTTTGATAAGAACAAAGTGAATACTGTACACAATAGCTAAACAAAAGCAAACTACGCCTCATTTAAATAAATATTGTTTCTCCTTAAAGTCATCCTGTGTCCAGGTAATGTTTTTCCGAGTTTGTAAACATTAACAAAATCAACAAAAATATATTTTGAGAAAATAAAAATATCGATGTAATCACTCTAGTATCGATAATATATTGATACTACCCTTGGTTTCGACATCACTGTGACATGGATCGATCTGCCCTCTTCTTACATGTAGTGTATTGACTGCAACAATGCTGACACATACAGTTCATCAACACTTCCAAAACTTTACTAAGCACTTTTTTATTGGTGTTGTTTAAAGCGAGCTTGGCGGTTAGGATAGCTATTAGTATGCCTGCTCCTGGCTTTGTCTTGGTGTGTAACTTAGACAAACGTTAACGATCCACAAGGGAAATTGTTCCACACAGTAGCTCAGTTACAAAGGATGGAAAGTGCAAGGATGGAAAGGACAATGCAGGTATAAAATAGCCTAAAAATGTACCATAGTACCAATATAAAATATAACATATATGTAATATTTACAAAATATATGTACAGTATATGATATATACTGATATATTATATTATATTATATGTTTATATCATATATACAATATATAACAATTACCATGTACAATATTACAGTATATGTAACAGCTGCAGCATAAAATAGAGAGTAGATCCAGCAGAAAATCTAACATGTTTACACTTGCCCTCCAGGGATAGTGGACCTTAATGATGATGCTTAAAGGGGAACTGCATATTTTTTGGAATTTTGCCCATCATTCACAATCCCTATGTGAGACAAAAACACATACGTCTCTTTTTTATGCATTCTAAATTGTAAATAAACACTAGCAAAAGTCAGATAATGCAGGTGATGGGGATTGCATCTATTCAGCTTATAACACCCTCTAAAAAACCTCCAATATTTATTTATGTTGAGTACATGCTGTAAATATTAGGGTTGTTCAGTATGCCGGTACTAAGAATGAATTAAAAATGATACTATACTGCCTCTGAAAAATATTGGTACCCTTTTTTTTTTTTTAATAGGCATGACGGACGCTGTCGTCATATTGCTGGTTTTATGAACAGAGGAGCATGTTCGACAAAAGCACACGCATGGAGCACTTACAAGCAGACATAGTGTTTAGACAGAAAGGGAGAATGGACGCATTTCAGCTTAAAAACTAACGATATAGGTGAAGCTATAACACTGAAACGCCGCTCAGCAAGAAGCAGGGGCGTCACTAGATTTGATACTGAAGAAATCCAAATTATTGAAAAGCAATATTGTTAGTTCCCTGTTATTACTGTAACAGTAATGTAAGGCATTTACACCACCGACGTCAAATTTAAGGCCCACAGGCCACACCTGACCAGTAGGGTTGGGTGATATGGACTATCACAATAACCTGCCGGTTATGGTGAAAATTATAACAGTGAAGATAAATTTAAAAAAACACCCATAGAATGCCACCTTTTTGACTATGAGTCTGTCAGTGAATTCAGTCTTCAGAGCCCCCAAAGCACTAATCTAAAATAACACTTAGCCTATTAAACTACATCAATTAAGTTTAAGTAGCCCACCTATGGGCTACTTAATATGGGCGGTGTAGCTCGGTTGGTAGAGTGGCCGTGCCAGCAACTTGAGGGTTCCATGTTCAATCCCTACTTCTGCCAACCTAGTTAGTCGCTGCCGTTGTGTCCTTGGGCAAGACACTTTACCCACCTGCTCCCAGTGCCACCCACACTCGTTTAAAAATGTAACTTAGATATTGGGTTTCACTATGTAAAGTGCTTTGAGTCACTACAGAAAAGCGCTATATAAATATATATATAAATTCACTTCACTTCACTTCACCAATATATTGCAAAGCTGTAGTAGTGTGATTTGCTTATCATACAGTTTGGAAGTAATTTTTTGTCAGCAATATTATAGACATTATTATTATTATTATTATTAGTGTTATGTTACAAATCAATCAGATAGTGTTATGATGCGACTTCAGTGTGAACTCTCCCGTGGTCCGGTCGCATAACGGTGAATAATGATGAGGCTTATTATAAGCCTCATCATTATTCACCAAAATAGATGATTACCAAAAAAATAGTTGACTGAAATGAGCAGGAAAAGGGGAAAATAATGTTTTAGGAACCCACGTCAATTAATGTTCCACCATTGAACACCAACACGCTCTTCGGAGCAGACTTTGAGGCAAATGTGCCCTAAACTGAGGGACACTTCTTCTTTCATAATCTTCTCCACGGTTCAGAAAATGTTGACATTTTATTGCACAGAATCCTTAAAATTGCCAAAAATGTGCCAACACCGAGACGACTAGAATTGAAGCATGTTCACTTCTGGGTTTACTTGCGTAAAAACTGCGGGATGTGCTGCGGTCTGGCTCGACCTTGCTAAGATAAGAGTGAAAACGTGTACTGTATTTTCAGGGCAGCACGGTGGAAGAGGGTTTAGTGCATCTGCCTCACAATACGAATGTCCTTAGTAGTCCTGACTTCAATCCCAGGCTCGGGATCTTTCTGTGTGGAGTTTGCATGTCCTCCCCGTGACTGCATGGGTTCCCTCTGGGTATTCCGGCTTCCTCCCACCTCCAAAGACATGCACCTGGGGATAGGTTGATTGGCAACACTAAAATTGGCCCTAGTGTGTGAATGTGAGTATGAATGCTGTCCGTTTATCTGTGTTGGCCCTGCGATGAGGTGGCGACTTGTCCAGGGTGTACCCCGCCTTCCGCCCGATTGTAGCTGAGATAGGTTCCAGCGCCCCCAGCGACCCTGAAGGGAGTAAGCGGTAGAAAATGGATGGATGGATGGAGGGTTGGTTACTGAAAACCAGTAACTAGTTACAGTTACTACTTACTTTATTTCAAAAGTAACTCAGTTACTAACTCAGTTACTTACTGTGAAAAGTAACTATTTAGTTACTTTTTTCTTCTTCTTTTTTTTTTAAGGCTCCCATTAATGCCCTTTTAGCCTTCATTTCAGTACTGTTATTGCACTGGAGAATAATACAATCTGTTGATCAACTTGACATGCATTTGCATCACTGAACTCAGAAAGCAATGTGGTCTACATACAACACACAAAGACAAAGATATGTTTCAAAGGGCCAATTTATTTCAGACCAGAACAAATTGACACAACTATTTTAAATAGCTGCAACATAACATACATAAGTAACAAACAGCATAATAACAACATAGCTGTAAACCTGGCTTCACCCAAGGAAGGCACACATGACATACACAAAGCCAAACCAGGCATTTTTTTTCTCTCAAGGAATTCGGAAATAAAATCATGTATTCAGGAGATCAACACTGCACTGAAGCCCAGAACACTCTACACATTTCCCCAGTTTTAGTTTAGAGAAAAGGAAAGATTGGCCTGGCCCACTAGGATCCCTCTTTATGTTTGTGAACTTTATAGTCTATACATTTAGAGTGATGTGATAATCAAACACTCTAGAAGTCTAGAATTAAATAGTATATAAGATAATTGCCAGAGTGTGCGTACCTTCAATGATGAATGATGAGCAGAGGCAGAGTTTGGAGTGTTTTCTTTAGCTCGCTTTCCATGTTTATGTACTCACTGTCCAGGTACTTGGAACATGTTTTCCTTTGCTGTTTGATGCCGGTATCATGCTAATTAGCTGCCTGAAAGTGGGTGACTCCACTGTAGAAATAGCCTGCATGTTTTCTAGCACATACACTGCAATGGCTCTATCAATGTTGTCCTGGCTAGCAGTCCCTCCGTTAAAATCCTTAAATGGAGCTGAAGTGGCATCGGAGTCTGTGTCTCTCTTTATTAGCTTCGTCGAAGCATGTTCCTTATGTAGTAGAAAAATTGCCCTAGGGTTACCTCTCAAACTGAATGCATTGGGAAGGACATGACACATAAGAGGTCAGGTCACCCTGACAGTACTAGTTCTGTTGGTGGGGTGATATTTGAACATTGGACAATTACCTAAGTTGTTACGATAGAATCAGACCACAGGAAGCTTATAAATAACAGGGGAAGACCAAGACTGGTGTGCATTCTTTCTAATTCCTTCAAGGGTGTACCATCTTTCGTCTCATGAGATACTGTCTGTGCAAACACATGTCTTTTCAATCCAACTGTGTACCATCTGATTGGGTAAATAAACTCTTGTAACCAATTCTCTTTTATTCCTGTTTAAGACTCTGACTTGTCCACTACATAACATTGGCGTCACGAACATCTGGGTAAGAGCTGCGGTCTACATCCAGGACCTGAGTTTTTTTGGGGCAGACAGGTTTTCACGGCGCATCCGGAGGTAAGCAATTTTGCTTAAATGTGTGAGAACTGTCTGTCTGAGAGAAAATCAGGAACTGGTGAGACTAAATACTAAACCTATTTTGTGATCAAAAATCGGTTTTGTCAAAGCTCTCCTAAAAACAACCTGGATTGCGGTGTCTATTGTTGGATTGGAATCATATTTATATAATCATATTGTCTGTGTGTTTGTTTGAATACTAACATTAAATTATCAGTAAATAAAGAAAACTTGTGATTTTGCTTTAACGATATAAGGGAACTGTTGAATAGAATTTTGGTGGTTTCAGGAGTTATGCATAAACTATTTGGGGCAAGTAAATTTCGGGACTGTAGACTCCCTCTGGCGAGTGGGGTCTTATCCTGTTAGTACACCAGGCTAGTTTTGGATACAGCTAAATTAAGGGCATGTTTAACTAGATGGGGGTACATTTGACTATAAAAAGTATTGAAGAGTTTATGAATGTGTGGCACATCGGTCTTGGTGGAACTGTAAGCAAAGGAAAAGCTCATTTTTTAAGTGACTATTAGTAACTCCGATAAGACGGAGATTAACTGAACTGATATTTGTCACGACATACGGATCTAGTGTGCTCCAGTTAGACATTTGGAGACCAGGCTGCAAACAGTTGATCTCTGGTGAAAACTGTTTGGAACTGATCAAACATGATGGCTGTATGATTGTTGGGTGATTACCGATGATTATACAGCGCCTTTGGGCTGGAAGCCGTGTTGATCAGGGAGTAAACGCAGGATCTAAGCCGCTGAACGGGCTAATCGCCGTTGTATGAGTAAGACGGGGCCTGTGTTCGTATGCGTAACAAGTTGTGTTACAAGACGACCGTTCCACATTAAGCACGCGTGTGTAATTGTTATTAAGAGTTCGAACTGGGGTGGGTTTCTATTTTTTTTCCTTTTAATGTGTGTGTATTGCTGAATGTTGAAAAGTGTGTGATGTGGACTGTCTCAGTTTTATTGTTGCTATGCGTAACTCAATAAGAATTGTCATGCTCCTGCGAGTCTGATTTTTCATTTTCCCTCTCTTGAAAGAGTTTTGGCCAAACTATGTGTATGTATGAGAAGATAGACAAAGTTTATGTTCGAAAATCATATGAGTGAATGAATTATCTATCCATCCATTTTCTGCCGCTTATCGGAGGTCGGGTCGCGGGGGCAGCAGCCTAAGCAGGGAAGCCCAGATTTCCCTCTCTCCAACCATTTCGTCCAGCTCGGAGTGAATGATAAATGTTGTTTATTTTCATATGGTTCAGGTATATGTGATATATGTGATTATAATTTTGAAAAGAGGGCTCGCTCTTTGTTGGGAGAGATATGTAGTAGATGTTCGATTAACTGAGATAAGAGGAGTTTCTGTTTGTTTTTGGTCGTGTGTCCGTGTGTACGTGTTATCGATTTAGGTCAAGCAGACCTTTTTCACTATTCAATTTGTTCTGTGATGGTTGATTTAAAATAACGCCAAACTATATAGGCTTTTGTGATTTGCAGACGTATTTTTGTAGGTGTTTGAACATATTAAGCTACTAATAGGAGAGGCTGTGTAAAGGCTATTTGTTCTGACTCTGTATGTGTGAGGAGGTTGTGTGACGTGTTACACAATAGACGTGAGCCAGAGAAGTGTGTCACTCTTAGCGTAGCATATCTGATCATAAATTAGAATAGCATAGGATTAGTTTAGTTTGGTATTACAAGGTTAGTGGACGGTTTTTCTCATTCTGAAGAAGTAAACTGGCAGTTTGAGTTGATAATTTTAGTAAAATTAAAGATAAATAAATAAATAAATATTTAAATATTAAATAATATTGAGTTTTGTTATAAGTGAAACAGAGTTAGATTCATTATTCCGTTAATTGCTTTCAAGCTTGATGCTCTGCTGATCCAAACAGTTCTGTACAACAGACAGGCTGTGATTTTACACACACAAGCCACACACACAAACACACAAACACAAGACACGCACACACACACACACACACACACACACACACACACACACACACACACACACACATGTACATACACACACACAAACACACGCACAGTTTAGATTAGAACAAATTGTAACTTTGAATTATTATATAGCGAATAAATTAAATTAAAAATACAAATAAAATAGAATACATTCATATATGTGTATTTTAATTAAGTTACAAGAGAGAGAGAGACAGAGAGAGAGAGAGAGAGAGAGAGAGAGAGAGAGAGAGAGAGAGAGAGAGAGAGAGAGAGAGAGAGAGGGAGAGAGAGAGAAAGAGAGAGAGCAGGTGAAGGAAGATTGAGGGTGAAGAGGATGGATTGAGAAAATATGGGAAAAGGATGTTTATAACCTTACGTTACGTGAATGGTTTCTAGGAGAGGAGAACAGAAAATAGAAACATTGTGTGAAGTGTAAGGAAGAGATGGATACAGGATGTTGTTTGTAAAGGAAAACGAAAGTGAAGAAAAGATGAGAAAGTGACAAATGAAGGTATTCGTAAATGGTATTCTGTGTCAGCATATGCTGTTGGTGGTGGTTATCACTGCAGGGTTGTTTGTTTGTTTGGTTGTTTGAGTGAAATAAGATATGAAGAAAATGTAGACTAAGATATATCAATCAATCAATCAATGTTTATTTATATAGCCCTAAATCACAAGTGTCTCAAAGGGCTGTACAAGCCACAACGACATCCTCGGTACAGAGCCCACATACATACATATATATATATATAAATAGTGTTTTTATGAGGGAACCAATGATGATAAATATGTATATAATTAAAATAATGGAACAAATAAGAGCCTAGATTAATAAATATAACAAGTCGAAAGCGTCTGGTGTTTCCAAAATGCGCGCTCGCAAAGTTAATTATTACGTTCGCCTTATCTTTTAAACTTTGGATTAGAAATATTGATTTAACGTGCACTAGACTAGTAATGCTGTGATTTGAAACATCATTTGCAGAATTACGAAAATATAAAGATAACGAAAAGGCTTTGACAGAACAGCAAGGAAACATTATTATAACATAATTTACAGATTGCTAAAAAATAAAAAGAACCGAAGGGTCAAAGATCAGATAAAGTTTATTCAGCAGTGGGGAGACTTGCCTTTAGTTGCAAACAGAAGTAAGAAATGTCAATAAAGGGCAATTTGACCTCAAACTCGGTTGGCGGACAGCGGACCTGCCAATATCAGTCCAGGTCGCTGGTCATGTGACTGTGCCAGCAAAAAACATCATGCAGACCTGCCAAAGGAGCCCCCAGCAGGAAAAACAGACAGGCCCTCTGCTGGACATAAGTGTCAACGGACAATGTTATCAGTTCATGATTGACACTGGGGCCACACAAACTCAAAAAATGAGGTGGTTCAAAAGAAACTGTGCTTCCTTTTTGAAGATCGAAGGCGGCATGACAATGACCTGCTTTACAGACTGTTCCCTGACTGCAAAAACCCTCAAGCTGCAACAACACCACTACGAAGGCTCCTCCATGAGAACTCATACCACAGCCTGAAGCACCACAAATGGCTGACGTCTACTGGGAACGCCTCCTTCTTAACGAGTGATGAAAAAGGACTGTTCCAACTGTCCTATCGGTGAAAGCCCTGGCTGACTAAATTGTGTTCGTGTGCTCCGCCACCTGACCTACAACATGTATGATCACCGTTTAGACGACTCATACTAGGAGCCTTTGACACCTATATATATATATATATTTGTGTTTGAACTCAAGGTGTGGCCGCTCATGTTGAATTATCCTTACAACAATTAGCATAGTATAAGATGGACAATTGCTGTCCCACATTGTTCCCTTGCCCTCTGCCCCGCCTACGAAACCAAAAATGTAGGTCGAATAATGAAACAGGGCGTAGCTGCCACTGATTGAACCAACATACAAAATACCACATTTTCAATTGTTTCGGTTATCTGTTAAACACATAGCTATGAGCTGAAATGTGGACACTTCTACTGTAGGTTACAGGGAGATAGCAGCTACTCAACAGCTAAGCTAAAATACCACATTTAAGCATATCAAATATAGTTGCTTATTACATACAAAAAAGTCACCAAGATAGAAGTCTGATAGAAAGTATTCAGTAACAAACATGTCCGCATTATTCAACTTTTTACAACAGGAACAATACTGAACAAATTCAGCAGTTATTGTCAGACTCTAATCTGGGGTACCTTTGTCTATCGAAGACATGGTTAAGACCTGTAATACCTTTTGTTATAATTAATGTCCCGGGGTACAAGTTTACAGAAAAAACAGATCAAGTAACAAAGGGGGGAGGAGTTATGATTTATGTAAGGGAAAACATTAAAAGTGAACAAATAACCCTCCCAGTAGATCATCTTGAGTGTGTTGAAATTAAAATCACATTGTCCTCAGAAATGTATTTCAAAGTAATTGTAGCATACCGACCGACCACAGCTAAAGACATTTTTCTAAATTCATTTTCAGACATCCTCAAACAGCACAGTATGAAAGAATTGATCGTTATGGGGGACTGAATTGGTTAAATAAGACGCGTAGAAAGAAACTTAAGGATATTATAAACAACTTCTACATGCCACAAATGATAAACAGCCCTACTAGAATTACATTTGGATGACTAAAATCAAAGAGATCATCTGTAAATACACTAAAACAAAACCCAGATAGAAAAGTGCTAAAATAAAAATACCTTGGATTAATAAAACAATTTGGATTCTAATGAAAAATCGGGACTCCGCTCTTATAAGAGCAATTAGAACAGGTCTAAATACGGATCGTATGATTTTTAAAAGTTTAAGGAACAAAGTTTATGCGGAAGAGTCTATGACTGACTTTCACTTAGAATTAATCAAAGCTGCTCACACGGTCACTAAGGTGGGCATTATGTTTGACACATCAACTTAATGTGTATTATATTGTCCATGAGAGCAATTTTTGTAGTAAATTGTGAGGTGTGGCTGTTAAAAACATGGTTATTTTTATAAATGATGACAGATGTGAACAAGAGCATGTATTGTCTTTGTGTGATGATGTAAATGAGGTGTGGTTGTATTGTATATTAAGTATGTGTCCATGTAAGGGCATTTTATGACTTTTCTTAATTGATTACATGCTATAATTTTATTGCATGATTTTTGCATCCCTTTAATTTAGGTAGCCAGGGACTGCAGATGGAATGCAGCTATTTAGATATAATCTGGTACAGAACATGCCTGTTTTTGAACTTAATGTTTCTGTGCATTGTCCTATCATATAAAGACTAAACTAAATAAACTACTTAGTGAATTATTGAGGCCACAATAATTCACTAGGTGTTGTAAAATATAAAATTACTATTGCAAAAGCAAACATTGACCTCAAACATGACCTGTCCTCCGCCTCTGCTCTTGCTGCGCTTGACTATCAGCTGTCTTTTCTTTTTCTTGGATGTTTCTGAAAGTACTATTACCGCTACCACTACTACCACTACTACTATGACTAACACAGTCCCTTTTTCAGGGACAAAGGGGGGAGGAGGTGAGTTTGGATTGTGTCAAGTTTGAGCGTGTCGAATTTTTTTTTGATTTAATACAAGGAGAGGAGAATGTATTATGTTGTATGCTTGCATGTTCGAAATAAACTCAAACTCAAACTCAAACTCAATACCTAAATACCCCGACATATTTTCCCCAAAAAAGATTAGGTCAAACAACGGCAACCATTTAAAAATAAATACTCACTTAGCCTTGGTCGAAAAGGCTCTCGGACTAGAAAATAGGTTATCATCCTCAGTCCCAAGGTAAGATTAAAAGGATGAACCAGAACATTAAAACAATTTGGCTAAAAATCTGGGCACAGACCAAATTAAAATTGATTGACATGTTGCCATTAGCATTAATGATCATTCGAATGTCCCTGAATAAAACCATTTTTACGCCTTTGAATTTCTCACCCTGTGAACTGTATACAGATCAGCCCTTCCCAGGACCAACAGCTCCTTTGGACGGAGGAATAAGCGTGAGACCAAAATAGTATTTTTACAAGATGCAGAATTTGTGTGCCAGTTCCTCTGTGCAGATTTGAGGATGACACACCGCCACTCCAGATTCCCTTCCGCCCACCGAGAGGGTCAGGGTCAAAGTCGGATCCCGAGACCTGACTGAGAGGAACCAAGAGGAAAGAAAAACACATGTCCAGTGATGACGAGGACGACTAAGGTTGCCAGCCACGGGAAGGGGTGAAACAGCGCCCTTCTCCATCAAGGCAGCCAAAAGCCCAACGAAGTGTTGGCAGGCCACTAATCTGAGGCACCAACGAGGGATCTACACGAGCACCAATGAATAATAGACTCATATGAAAATCAGTTTTGTTCAAAATCAATCATATAACAACACTATTGGTAACTACATTCATTGCAAATGCTGGAGAAAGAATTCTGCAACAGCTTACAGTCATAAGTCTAAATTCATTTTAAAACAGATTGTTTGTTTTCTAAATATATATACATATCGTCAAAATAGTCAATTTCTGCGGGCTGAAAATAGCGATCGCTCATAAAGGGTCATAGAAGGAATTTTCACCCATATACCAACATTGGGTTTTTCGCCTCTATCTGCAGTAGATATTGTAAGAAGTTACGTATGATCCAGGGTCTTTGAACCCTGGAAGGGTTATTCCTGTTTAAGACTCTGACTTTTCCACTACACTTATGTAACTGTTTCAGCAGATTTGAATTGCTGTTTTGGGCATTATTCCCAGGCGTGGTCACTGCTGCTGTTAACTGCTACCCTCACCTCCCAGGGGGTGATCAAGGGTGATGGGTCAAATGCAGAGAATATTTTTGCCACACCCAGTGTGTGTGTGACAATCATTGGCACTTTAACTTTAAGTAGATGGGATCTTTGATCCAAGACACAACTTACATTTAACTAAAATGTTCTTTTCTTTGTGGTCGACAAAAGAAAAGTATTGAGAATGTCTCCATGTTAATAAACTCGACTTCTGGCTTTGCCATGATGTCTTGTTAGTTGTTATGGGAGTAGCGTATGTGTGTGTGGGTGTGTGGCCCTTTAAGATATGACAGCATGTGAGGTGAGTGGCGTCAGTGAGTGAGTGGGCGAGAGAGGTGAGGGAGCGGCAACAGTGAGTGCTGCAGGTGATCTAGCTTGGTGGATGGCTACGTGCAAGACATCAATAAAGTCACAAAGTTGCAACAAACAGCCGGCCTCGTCATTCACCCTCTGCCGGGTAAAGTGAAGGTTGTTAGCCCCGAAGTACATCGGACCTGGAGGAACGTCTCCCTTGCGCTCCTCAACTACGGTCTGGGAGCCCCCTCCCCCCGCCCCCACCAACACAAAGCACGCCTTTTCTTTTCCTTGTGACACAGAAGGATGACACCGCAGCGCTCCAATAAAACACACTCAGATTTTCTGTTTCTAGCCGATACTACATAGAAAATAACGTAACATAACGCAGTAACGCATCATGTAGTAACGGTAACTGAGTTACTGGATATAAAAAATAACGCGTTAGATTACTAGTTACCGCCAAAAATAACGGCGTAACGCGTTTGTCCCAACACTGATTGTCAGTATAGTAATGCAGGCGTTACTGATGGAAGAGATTGGATTGTATAATAAGCGCTGACAAAGGGTCTTCAAATGATTTATAATCATAATGAATAATGACAGCCTATCCATATTGTTATATTATTAATTATTTTAAACTCATATTCCTGCATTTTTTTATTTTTTTTTACAGCAATTGTTTGTAAAAAAAATAAAAATAAAAATCACACCAAATTATTTAGGGGTACTTAAAAATATTTTAGAGGGACTTCAGCCCCCCTTAAATAGGCCTAACGACACCAATGGCAATAGGTGCTTCAAAACATGGTAACCTAGCTAGCGGCTAACGTCCATCCGCAGTGTTTTAGCTACTTCTAAATCACTAATTCTCGCCTCCATTCTTACAAGTATCATACCTTTAGGACGAGGAATAGCTAAACGTGCATCACTACACACTGTAGGAGAATACAATAGCTCACAGTCACCGCTAACAGCAAGCTGGCACTCCTCAATGTAATTGAATGCCATGGGTGGATCTACACTTAACATCCACTATGAGGATACACAGTGCAAGAGCCGTATCTAGTCGATACTACAATGATTACATCAATATTTTTTTTATCGTCACACTATCGTTTTACCTGTTTTTAGATTTATATTATGTTTATAAAGTCAGGAAATACTTCCCTGGACTCAGGAGAATCTGAACTGTGACCAATGTATGATCCTGTAATTACTTGGTATCGGATCCATACTAAATTTGTGGTATCATCCTAAACTAATGTAAAGAATCCAGACAACAGAATAATAAGTGTTCATTGTATTTTAACAGAAGTGTAGATAAAACATGTTAAAACAGAAAAGTAAGCGGATATTAACAGTAAATCAACAAGTAGATTAATTATCAATCTGCTACCGCTTGTGCCTCATAATTTGGACAAAATAATAGAATGAGAAATGACACAATATGTTACTGAATACGTCAACGGACAAATTAGGAGCCTACGTTTGCTTGCTTACTACTAAAATACAAGTTGTCTAATATGTTCACTACTTTATTCAAAGCCAAAATGGTTCTTGGATTGCAGTAAGAAACGTATACTGAAGAAATATATAAATGCATCACTTTTGTTTTTTCAGAGGGTGTCTTGTGGTAAGCCGGGCCGAAACACCCCGTGACGCTGGGGCACACAACTGAAGATGTGTCCCAATGGTGGAAAAGCCTCCCAGCAGTGTTACTTAGCCTCATTTAGGTATGCGGTCAGGTGCAAGCCTGGCTCAGGGAGGAGGACGCCCCTGCCATGCAGAGTCCCCAGGGATTGTACCAACTAGTCCTTTCAACAAATTCTCCCAATTTTTCACGAGTTGAACTTAAAGATCGAAAACATTTACTGTATACACAAAAGACCTATTCCTCTCAAATATTGTTCACAAATCTGTCTAAATTCGTGTCAGTGAGCATTTCTTCTTTGCCAATATAATCCATCCCACCTCACAGGTGTGGCATATCAAGATGCTGATTAAACAGCATGATTATTGCACATGTGTGCCTTAGGCTGCCCACGATAAAAGGCCACTCTGAAATGTGCAGTTTTGCTTTACATAGGTCCTGGGGCCTCACAAAAGCAGTCAGTATGTGGTGTGACCACTGCCCTAAACAGTGAAAACCAGAAACACCTCTCCAACGTGCCAGACGCCATCGAATGTGAGGATTTGCCCACTCAAGTCGGTTACGACGACGAACCCCAATGAGGACAACGAACATCCAGATGAGCTTCCCTGAGACAGTTGATCACAGTTTATGCAGAAATTATTTGGTTATGCAAACTAGAGATGTCCGATAATATCGGCCTGCCGATATTATCGGCCGATATATGCGTTAAAATGTAATATCGGAAATTATCGGTATCGTTTTTTTTATTATCGGTATCGTTTTTTTTTTTTTTTGTTTTTGTTTTTTTTGTTTTTTTTTAATTAAATCAACATAAAAAACACAAGATACACTTACAATTAGTGCACCAACCCAAAAAACCTCCCTCCCCCATTTACACTCATTCACACAAAAGGGTTGTTTCTTTCTGTTATTAATATTCTGGTTCCTACATTATATATCAATATATATCAATACAGTCTGCAAGGGATACAGTCCGTAAGCACACATGATTGTGCGTGCTGCTGGTCCACTAATATTACTAACCTTTAACAGTTAATTTTAATAATTTTCATTCATTACTAGTTTCTATGTAACTGTTTTTATATTGTTGTACTTTATTTTTTATTCAAGAAAATGTTTTTAATTTATTTATCTTATTTTACTATTTTTTTTAAAAAGTACCTTATCTTCACCATACCTGGTTGTCCAAATTAGGCATAATAGTGTGTTGATTCCACGACTGCAAATATCGGTTGATATCGGTATCGGTTGATATCGGTATCTGTAATTAAATAGTTGGACAATATCGGAATATCGGATATCGGCAAAAAGCCATTATCGGACATCCCTACTGCAAACCAATTGTTGCAGCAGCTGTTCGGGTGTCTGGTCTCAGACGATCATGGAAGCGTACCTGCTGGATGTGGAGGTCCTCGGCTGGTGTGGTTACACATGGTCTGCGGTTGTGAGGCCGGTTGAATGTACTGCCAAATTCTCTGAAAAAGCCTTTGGAGGCGGCTTATTGTATATAAATGAACATTCAATTCACGGGCAACAGCTCTGGTGGACATTCCTGCATTCAGCATGCTAACTGCATGCCCCATCAAAACTTGCAACATCTGTGGCATTGTGCTGTGTGATACATTTTAGTCTGGCCTTTTATTTTGGCCAGCCTAAGACACCTGCGCAATAATCATATGCCACACCTGTGAGGTGGGATGGACTATCTTGGCAAAGAAGAAATAATCACTTACATAGATTTACACAGATTTCTGAACAATATTTGAGAGGAAAAGGTATTTTGTGTATATAGAAAGTTTAAGAACTTTGAGTTTAACTTATGAAAAATGGGAGCAAAAACAGAAGAGTTGCATTTATAATGTTATTCAGTGTATGTTTGATGTACCATAATATATTGTATAACAATAAATCCTATAGTGCCATTGTTTGGTTCCCTTTCTTTAGAAAAGTATCAAAATATGTTTTGGTTCTAGTACCAGTAATGTAGTAGCATGTACAGTCATGACAAAGTGACATGTAATATTTACGTATTCTGGTAATTCTAAGCATTGCCGGAACATTTTTTGGACACATTGATTTAACAGAGCGCATCACAAAGTTCGCTATTTATTTTAACAAGAACAACTACAACTAATTATGGCAGACTTCATTAGAGCCAATGAAGACTACAAAACCCAAAACCAGTGAAGTTGGTATGTTGTGTAAAACGTAAATAAAAAACAGAATACAATGATTTGCAAATCTTTTTCAACTTATATTCAATTGAATAGACTGCAAAGACAAGATACTTAATGACACATTCAAACTGAGATTTTTTTTTTTTTTGCAAATAATCATTAACTTGGAATTTAATGGCAGCAACACATTGCAAAAAAGTTGGCAAAGGAGCATTTTTACCACTGTGTTACATGGCCTTTCCTTTTAACAACATTCAGTAAACGTTTGGGAACTGAGGAGACCAATTTGTGAAGCTTTTCAGGTGGAATGATTTCCCATTCTTGCTTGATGTACAGCTTAAGTTGTTCAACATGTTTTACCATGAATTGATTTACGTGGACCCCGACTTAAACAAGTTGACAAACTTATTCGAGTGTTACCATTTAGTGATCAATTATACGTAATATGTACTGTACTGTGCAATCTACTAATAAAAGTTTCAATCAATCAAAAAAAAACAGTCCTTGGTCTCCGTTTGTCGTATTGTACGCTTCATAATGCGCCACACACTTTCAATGGGAGACAGGTCTGGACTACAGGCAGGCCAGTCTAGTACCTTCACTCTTTTACTAAAAAGCCACGCTGTTATAACACGTGCAGAATGTGGCTTGGCATTGTCTTGCTGAAATAAGCAGGGGCGTCCATGAAAAAGACTTTGCTTGGATGGCAACATATGTTGCTCCAAAACCTGTATGTACTTTTCAGCATTAATGGTGCTTTCACAGATGTGTAAGTTAGCCATGCCTTGGGATGTAATACACCCCCATACCATCACAGATGCTGGCTTTTGAACCTTGCGCCTATAACGTTATTTTCCTCTTTGGTTCAGAGGACACGACATCCACAGTTTCCAAAAACAATTTGAAATGTGGACTCGTCAGACCACAAAACACTTTTCCACTTCACATCAGTCCATCTTAGATGAGCTCGGGTCCAGCGAAGTCGGCAGCGTTTCTGGGTGTTGTTGATAAATGGCTTTCGCTTTGCATTGTAGAGTTTTTACTTGCACTTACAGATGTAGCGACAAACTGTAGTTACTGATAGTGGTTATCTGAAGTGTTCCAGAGCCCATGTGGTGATATCCTTTACCCACTGATGTCGCTTTTTCATGCAGTACCGCCTGAGAGATCGAAGGTCATGGGCATCCAATGTGGGTTTTCCGCCTTTCCATTTACGTGCAGTGATTTCTCCAGATTCTCTGAACCTTTTGATGATATTGAGGACCGTAGATGGTAAAATCCCTAAATTCCTTGCAATAGCTGGTTGAGAAATGTTGTTCTTAAACTGTTCGACAATTTGCTCACGTATTTGTTCACAAAGTGGTGACCCTCGCCCCATCCTTGTTTGTGAATGACTGAGTATTTCATTGAAGCTGCTTTTATACCCAATGATGGCACCCGCCTGTTCCCAATTAGCCTGTTCATCTGTGGGAAGTTCCAAATAAGTGTTTGATGAGCATTCCTCAACTTTCTCAGACTTTTTTTGATACTTATGCCAGCTTTTTTGAAACATGTTGCAGGCATCAAATTCCAAATGAGCTAATATTTGCAAAAAATAACAAAAGTTTACCAGTTCAAACGTTAAGTATCTTGTCTTTGCAGTGCATTCAATTGAATATAGGTTGAAAAGGATTTGCGAATAATTGTATTCGATTTTTATTTACAATTTACACCACGTACCAACTTCACTTGTTTTGCGTTTTGTACTTTGGGAAAAATGATGATCCAGAACCTTATATTTTTGAGCCTGAATGAGCTGTAAGTTTTAAAAGCTGGGTGCTAGACAGATCCAGCTATAGTGAAACACTAAGCGTCATGTAGCGGTAGTGCCAAGTGAATGACAAGAAATTACTATTATTTTTAAATTGTATTATGTTCATAGCTGCTCTCACTTGGATGCCGACTGATAATGTGTTTATCTTTCAGGACACTGTACTGTCCGTTTAGATGATGAATTCATCATAATCCTCACTCAGGTAAAACAAAACAAAAAAGTGGGAGAAGACAAATATATATTCGCTTCTTCCTAGCAATGTATTCAGGTCTAAATTTAATTTCAGAGTGACCAACTTCTCACCTTATGACCACACCCTTCGACCAATGTGAGACATGATTTATAAACCAGCTCAAACTTTTACCAACTCAGAAGCGATGCAACAGCTTATCGGCTCAGTATGTCAATAGTTGCAGTCGCAAGGTACCTCTGTGATCAAGGCGCGGTGTTACTGTAAATAGTTTCTCTTATTTAGCTCTTATAACAACAATATCCCTAATACTTGGTTACTATGCAGGTCACGATATGTAAATGGAGTATTGTTGAGGGTTTTTGGATGTTTATTACAGGGCTTTATTATAGGCAAACTAGATGACTCACATTGACTCGATTGTTAGCAGTCTACTACAAGCCCTATTTTACAATTTAGACTGCACAAAAACAGAGAATTATATATATTTTTCTCACATATGGATTGTCACTGATCGTCAACATTCTAAAAAGTGCAGTTCCCCTTTAAAAAACTAGGAAATGCATTTTCTTTGTAATAACAAAAGTTATTATTATCTTATGGGAGATTCTCCGCACTGTGTATGGAGACACATAATTAGCAGTTAGCCAATTGTCAGCCGGGGAATTAAAAAGTGACGTTTGGGTTGTATGACAGCGATGGTGCTTGTGATCCCAATGTGCAGAAGACAGCGGGAGACAGCGTAGAGGTAAAAATGCATTTAATGGACAAAAAAACAAAAACAAGACGAGTGCAGTAGGAGGTGCACTGCAGCATAGGGAAGGTTATGCAACTACTGAAGAACTAAAGCAGACTTCAAAGTAAACTAACAGACGAGCAGCAAAACAGTTTACTTCTGAGAGGACGCATGAATACAAAACAGGATACAGGAAATGCAAACAAAATGAGGGTACCCGACAGTAACTAAAACACCAAACATGGGAAAACACGAACAAACTCAAAACAAGACCTGACCTGACTGACATTTCATGACAAAAATAAATAGTGTCAGCTAGAGGGGATCTGTGTTTGTGATCGAAATTAAAAGGCATTAATCTGCAATGGGACCAAGTACTTTTCACGAAAACCAGCCGATACAGATTGGTGGCTGATCAATCAGCACATCCCTACTTCATACTCAATATAATATTGGTACCTGTTCAGTGTCTCAGATAAAGTGGAGTTGGTGGACTAGACCCAGGACTTGGGCTGGACTAGGGGCCCAGGCTTAGACTGAATTATTTTACACAGCGTGTACCTGTTTCTCACCTTTTTTGTAAGGGGCGCCGGAAGTTGGCAGACTCGTCAGCGATCCTGTTCTGTCTCCCTGTAATGTTTGTGTCTGATCTTGAATGGGATTTTGCTGAAAATCTTAATTTCCCCTCAGGGATTAATAAAGTACTTCTGATTCTGATGATTCTGAGTCAGAGCATGATGCAAATCCTATGTAAAAATCTTGAAACCAGACTATGAACTTGGATCCAGAAGCGTAAACAAACCATTGCACAACCCCAACGATAATCAAATATGAAATTGCTACAATGAAAAGTTTGATATATGGTTCATACAAACTACTTGTACAGGGTTTTCAACAGTAATGGACCCTGATGGAAAAAGCCTGCCCTTGAAGATTGGACGAGAGGCTATAAAGACACTGGAAGGTGCTTTGGTGCAGTACACGAAACAGCCGTGATGCATTTTGTAATGTCACTTTTTACAAAATGCCTCATCTTATTGTCATTCAAATTGCCATTGGTTTGACTATGAATAACAGATTATCTCCATTGTTTATTTCTTCCTTGCAAGGGCACAGATTTTCAAGTTTTGTCACTGAGCAGAAATCTTTTTTTTTTTTTTTTTTTTGCTCTGCTGACATTTCGCAGTGCTGTTATGGTGTGCTTAGAGGTCACATTGAACTTAACTGTGTGAACTCATTGTATTTATTTTTTCACAGTAGCATAATGACAAAGACTACTTACTGCAGTTCAGTAGAATGTGTTTACTGAGTGGGACATTTGTTGAGGAAGGTCAATCCATTAAGTTTAGAAATTAATTCTCCAAAAATAAAACAACATTAAACTTTAAAGTTTAACCAGGGATTAAATTTAAGATTCGGTAATGAAATATTCCAGATGAGACTCTTTCAGAATCACAAAAAGTAATTTGTTGAAATCAAAGTCAGGGATGCAGGTCAGTGTATGTTTTGGTCATTGAATTTTATTTTCATAATGGGAATTGAACAACAAAAGAAAAACAAATATATTTTATTTTGGAGAAAAAAAAAATATCAACATTCAAATAAAAACAAGGTGTTCTAAAGTAATGATTAGATCCAAAACAATGCTTTAAGTTTCATTTTATATTTCAAATAACAAAAATGTAAATCACTAGTCAGCAGAAACAAAAAAACTGACCAAACACAGATGCTTTTATCATATTCTGGAAGTTGCTATTTAATGACAGGACCGCGGATGGAAGGAAGAAGGAAGGTAAAAAAAAAAAAATGTAGTGTCACCGGAAAAAGATCTGAAAGACCAGATGGATGGATGCATGTTTTAATATAAAAAAGCAGGACAATACACCACCTTAGTGTTTTTTTCCAAAAGGCCAGTCCAGCTTGTTTGGAGGAAGTATGAAGGAAGGCCTCCATGGTTCGATTTCAAATGTTCAAGACTTATGCAGATCCCAAATATTCAAAAACAGGTAAGAAAAAGTTATTTTGCGTAATAGGTTCCCTTTAAACTTCCATAAAAAAACCTATAATGTTAGCACCATTTTCCAAATTGTCAAAGCCGATAATACATGTTAAATTGGCCCCACCATGGACTGGACTTTCGCTGATGTGTTGGACTTTCACAATATTATGTCAGACCCACTCGACATCCATTGCTTTCGGTCTCTCCTAGAGGTTTCTCATAGTCATTCACATTGACGTCCCACTGGGGTGAGTTTTCCTTGCCCGTATGTGGGCTCTGTACCGAGGATGTCGTTGTGGCTTGTACAGCCCTTTGAGACACTTGTGATTTAGGGCTATATAAATAAACATTGATTGATTGAAATTCAACAAAATGCCTACTCATTTAGATAAGCAGGACGAGAGACATATTCTGACTGGCTCAGAGGCGAGCAGTACAGTACAAGCTTCAGTTTATGTCTACAGTACCTCTCACCTTTCAGTGCGGCAGGAAGAGTACCCATTATCCCATTATAATCATTCCCATTATACAGGTGAAACTAAAAAAGGAGGACATTGTGTAAAAGTCTATTAATGTCAGCCATTCAACTTCAAATGTGAAACTATCATGTCATATTAACTTGTTACATGCAAAGTGAGATATGTCAAGCCTTTATTTATTATAATTTTGACAATTATGGCTTACAGTTTGCTCATTTTCTGAGATTTTCAATTCAAGATTTAAAAAAAACTGTAAGGCATCATTTTTAAAAAATATATCAAAAGAAGGCTTGAAACATTTGAAGTTGCATGTTATGAACCTATGTCATTTATTAGTTTCACCTTGTACATCTAAACAAACCTTTTGCACCATATTCAAATGTTTTGAGTTTCACCAGTATATTTTGTATGAAGACGACAAATATGCTTAAAAGTTTTTTTAAATAATGTTACTAAATTTTACATTCTTGTGTATTTTTTTTTCTTTTGTTAAATTCTAAAGAAGAATATTCATGTCTTATATATTTTTTTATGTGCTGCGTATGTGGCTCTTAAGACCTACTGTTGGCTTTGTAAGGTCATGTTACCTCTGAACTAAACAACATTGATGCTAATCCACTTTTCCGTTGTTGTTTTTTCCAAACAAGACAACCGATGAAGAACCAAATCATTAGGCAGAATCGAAAGTGGACTCGGAACCAGTAACATCTTATCAATTTCCATCCCTGATCATACTGGAAAAATATACCCTCATGTCAGACTAATGAAGTTTTTTCTGCAGTTGCATAGACAGATGCATGCTTAATGAACCTTCCAGAGATCATTTTAAAGGCAGTTGCCTGTCTCCTGCTATCTCATCCACCCTCCTGACACTATGCTGAATTTAAATTAAATCACTCATGTGTCATTGCTATGAAATGATATTATTTTTTGGAGTATGATACAATATATAATTTGTTTTAGGTTTAATTTTGAAGAAAAAGCTGTTTTGTCACAATAACGTTAATCCTTCACAACACTTCTTGAAACAGTATTGGACATTGGTAGAGTCATAGGCTTCCATTAGACACAGTTAAGGTAGTGGTGTGTAACATTACCACCATAACTTGCCCAACAGCCCTTCTCTTCATTAAAAGTTTGTGAAGTGACGGCAAAAGGAATCTACAGTACTTGTGGAAGAATAATGAGCTTGATCGGAAGGTCAAGTTAAGTGAATCAGCACTATGCCTATTAATATAAAAAGATGAGGAATTTACAGTTACAGTACCTTAAAGTTTTAAAAATATATAACACTGTACTGCACACAAATGTGTTGTATGTGATTAATGCAGAGCTCATTAGATAACAATGTACATTCGTTCACAATCATGTGAGACCAGAACATATGCCTTTTTTTTTTTTTTGGGGGGGGGGGTTTAAAGATGATAAAAAATGCTTGAAAGATGTGGCTAATGAGAGTCACCGTTGTAGCCTTCAAAGCCATCTAAAGCAACTGGAAAACCCTCTATCAATGTTTTGTATATACACTGCAAGGCTATGTATATATATTGTAGTAACAGACATTTTTATAAACATGTGTACAATATTTAATGGTCATTTTAATCATTGACTGAACTAATTCTTCGGCGCATTTATTTCTGTTTCCATAGCGTTGCCAGATACTTGTGGAAACAACCCATTCCCGACACAAACACACGAATGTGTGCTGGACATTGGTAGAGTCATAGGCACAGTTAAGGTAGTGGTGTGTAGCATTACCACCATAACTTGCCCAACAGCCCTTCTCTTCATTAAAAAATTCCAATCCGGCTTCAGAACTAACCACTCCACTGACACATGTCTTCTCTATCTGACCGACCACATCAAACATGAGGTGGACGCGGGCAAATACTGTGGCATGGTCATGCTGGACCTTCAGAAGGCCTTTGACACCGTTAACCACGCTATACTGTTGTATAAGCTCAGAGCAATCGGATTTAACAAAACCTCATGGAGCTGGATGCAATCTTACTTAGAGGGGAGGGAGCAGGTGGTAGAGGTGAACGCCCCCCCCCCCCTCTGTGGAGTCCCCCAAAGCAGTATATTGGGACCTTTAATGTTCCTAATATACATAAATGGCATGTCATCGGCATGCGACTGTGAATTGTTTTTGTTTGCGGATGACTCTGCCCTGCTGGTATCCGGCAAGGACAAGTCACAGGTGGAGAAAATCCTCAGTGCTCAGCTGTGTAGAACTTGCACCTGGCTCGCTGACAACAAGCTATCCATAAACTTGGGTAAAACAGAATCCATCCTGTTTGGGTCCCACATCAACCTTAAGAAAGTCAATGACTTCACCATAAAAGTGGGTGACATTGTTATCACCAGGAAAGATGAGGTCACCTACCTAGGTTCCATTCTAGAGGCTAACCTTTCCTGTGATAAAATGGCAACCAAGGTAATCAGAAAGGTTAACCAACGAACGAGATTTCTCTACAGAATCTCCTCTCTGGTCATCAAAACCACCTCGAGGATTCTGGCGGGAACTCTCGTTCAAACCTTTTTCGATTACGCATGCACCTCCTGGTACCCTAGCACCTCCAAAACCCTCAAATCTAAACTCCAAACATCTCAGAACAAGCTAGTCAGGTTACTTCTAGACCTCCACCCCAGATCCGACCTCACTCCTACCCACTTCTCTAAAGTGGGCTGGCTCAAGGTGGAGGGCAGAGTTAAACAACTTGCACTGAGCCTAGTCTATAAAATCCACTACACCTCCCTGATACCGAAGTACATGTCAAACTACTTCCTTAACGTGAATGACCGCCATAACCACAACACCAGGGGGAGCTCCACTAACCACGTTAAACCCAGATTCCGAACTAACAAAGGTCTTAACTCATTCTCTTTCTATGCCACATCAATGTGGAATGCGCTCCCAACAGGTATAAAAGAAAGGGCATCTCTATCCTCCTTCAAAACCGCACTAAAAGTTCACCTCCAGGCAGCTACAACCCTAAACTAACACCCTCCCCGGATTGCTAATAATCAAATGTAAACATTCAAATGCAGATACTTTTTCTTATGCCTTCTGATCTCTCTCTCTCTCTCTCTCTCTCTCTCTCTCTCTCTCTCTCTCTCTCTCTCTCTCTCTCTCTCTCTCTCTCTCTCTCTCTCTCGCTCTCTTCTCTCTCTCTCTCTCTCTCTCTCTCTCTCTCTCTCTCTCTCTCTCTCTCTCTCTGTCCACTACTTGCTGTCCATATCCTACCCCCCACCCCCTCCACACCCCTGATTGTAAATAATGTAAATAATTCAATGTGACTATCTTGTGTGATGACTGTATTATGATGATAGTATATATGATAGTATATATCTGTATCATGAATCAATTTAAGTGGACCCCGACTTAAACAAGTTGAAAAACGTATTCGGGTGTTACCATTTGGTGGTCAATTGTACGGAATATGTACTTCACTGTGCAACCTACTAATAAAAGTCACAATCAATCAAAAGTTTGTGAAGTGACGGCAAAAGGAATCTACAGTACTTGTCCAGGTACAGACCGTGGACTCATTCAAGTACCTCGGGGTGTGGGTGGACAATAAGCTGTACTGGACTGTTATCACGGACCACTTGTACAGGAAAGGACAGAGCAGGCTGTACTTCCCGAGGAGGCTGCGCTCCTTCAACATTTGTAAAAAACTCTTGTGGATGTACTACCAGTCTGTGGTTGCCAGTGTTCTGTACTTCATCGTAATGTGCTGGGGGGGAAGTACATCTAAGAAGGACAGCTCCAGACTGGAGAAACTGATCAGGCGGGCCGGTTCTACGATCGGAATAAAACTGGACTCACTGGCGACGGTGGCAGAGAAGAGGACTGTGGAAAAACTAGTGAGCATCCTGGATGATGCCAGTCACCCTCTGCATACCGTTATCAGTAGCCAGAGGAGCCTGTTCAGTGCTAGACTGCTTCATCCAAAGTGCAGGACTAATAGACTAAAAAACTCCTTTGTTCCACACGCCATTCGACTGTACAACTCCTCTCTGGGGGGCAGGGGGGTACTAGGATGACAGGGGATGCAAAACAATAACAGTGCAATACTTTTTCATAACATGGTCACTACTGCCTAGTTTCTCTTGTTATATTCTTATTTTACTGCTATATTTTTGTTCTCATTGTTGCTTTTTATTTTTATTCTTATTGTAATATTTTTCTATTTTGTTTCCATTTATTCCCCCATTATTTACTTTTTACTTTTTAAATTTGATCTCAATTCTGTACACTGCTGCTGGAATTTTAATTTTCCTGAGGGAACTCTCCTAAAGGAATCAATAAAGTACTATCTATCTATCTATCTATCTATCTATCTATCTATCTATCTATCTATCTATCTAATAATGGAAGATTCGGTAAAAAACAACAAATACGACTATTTTTGGGATTCACAACTTTATCTTTTTGAATCTGAATTCATGGAGGATGAACTACTGCTTCTAGAAGCCAGCACAAAGGAAGAGTGAGATGTTGGAGCAGGCGGAAGCCAAGAGAGTGAGGTAAAAGTGACCCGAAGTTGCAAAATGTGGAACATGAAGCCATTCTATTCTGACATAAATGGACTGCTTACCCATAATTAACCGGAAAAAACGCCCCCAGGCCAGCTGGACCAAACAAAAGCCTGTCCATCGAGTGAGTCCCACTTTATATCGCTCATGATAAGCGCAGCACGTCATGCGTGTTATTACAACTACAGTGCATATCATGTCTGGCTAGCTGTGTACAACCAAAACATGAAATGTGGGCTAATACTTTACATATACTGTAATAAGATTGTTCATGTTTTTAATACCGTAGCATGCCGATATTTTACTACGTTAGAAAGATAATTCCTGCGTCTACTGTGGTGGCTTGGTGCTGCAGGGTATTCCGAGGTGCTGCGAGTCGGCCAGTTGTTGGGGTAGCGACCTTGTGTGTCAGCATGTCTGTGATCTTCTTTTAATTATTTTTTTTAATTTTTTTAATTTATTTTTTATTTTTTTTATAAATAGATTTAATCATTATTATTATTTATTTTAATTTTTTATATTTTTTATTTTTAAAATAGATTTTATTAATATTATTATCATTATTATTATTATGTATTTATTTATTTTATTTATTTATTCCCCTACCTCAGGGGGGGTACTCGGCGGGGCGGTTGCTGGTTGTTCCATCTCCATCGTTGGGGTCCCTGCGGGTGGGGTGGGTGGTTCCTGTGGCCCCGTGCTGGGTGGTCCTGTGGCGGCCGGCTTGGGTGGGGTGGCCGTGGGCTGGCCTCGCCGCGCTCTCCGGGGGTGGGGGGGAGGCTCGTGGGGGCCCTGTTGCCGGTGGGGCGGGGGCGGTCTTCCCGTCCGGTTGCGGGGGGTCTCCGGGCCCCTCGGGCGGGGCGTCCCGCCTTTCTGTCCGTGTGGGGTGTGGTCTCTCGCTGGCTTGGGGTCTGGCTGCCCCCTGCTTTTCTCGTGCCTTGTCCTCTGCCGGGTGCGTCTGTCTGCGGCCTGCTGCTGGCCCTTGTGGGCGGAACGGTGGGCCAGGCTCTGGGGTTCCTGTCGCTGTCCGGCTTGGCTGCGTGGGGGCGGTGGCCCCTGGTTCCCTGGGCACCACACCTACTGTTTGTGGGATGGGTTCTCGGGGAGGCTGGGGCCGTACTCTGGCTCCCGCACACACTGGGAGTCAAATGTATTGTACATGCAAATTCACATATACTCACACACATACATACAGACATACATAGGTACCTACACTCCCACATACATATACAAATAAATACAGTACATATTTACACACTCAAAGTTCGTACATCCACACGCACATTCATTATACAAACATACTGTATACACATACTGTACATATGCATTCACTGTAAAAACATACATATACACATACTGTACATATACACTCACTGTACAAACACACACATACACATGCTACACATACATTCACTGTACAAACACACACATACATATACTGTACATATACATTGACTGTACAAACACACATATACACATACTGTACATATACATTCACTGTTCAAACACACATATACACATACTGTACATATACATTCGCTGTACACACATATACACATACTGTACATATACATTCACTGTACAAGCACACATACACATACTGTACATATACAAGTACATATGCACACATACACTCATGCACATAATCACGTTTCATCAAACATATATTAACGTTGTTGCCCTAGGGTAAACTGGGTATAACACATGGCACACTGACAAAGCTTAACCTATTGTTACTATAACAATCTACAAGGTTAATGTAGGTTGCTTCTCTTTCTTCCCCTCCATTTTTCTGCATTCTTTCGTATCTCAAGTTATCATTACGTATATGTATTGTTGCATTTGAACAATTGTATTGTTGATAATAAAGGTAAAGTACTGGTATTGTTTATTATCAATAGCACTATTTCTATTGGTATTCATATTGCTCCATTTTTAGTGTAATAATGCTCATTGTCATTTCTGTATTTTTTTTTAAAATTTTCGCTAACTGCTTATTTGCTATTACTTTTACCATCATATTTGTAAACATGTCGTATTTGCTGATGTTGCTCTGTTGTTGTTGTTGTTGTTGTTGTTGTGTTTGCTGTTGTTGTTTTTGTCTCTCTGTCTAATCCCCCTCTTGTCCCCACAATTCCCCCCTCTGTCTTCCGTTTTCTCTCTTTCTATCCCCTCCTGCTCCGGCCCGGCTGCACCAAATGATAATATAAATACATTTAATAAAGTCAAAATACAAGTAAGGCAACAAGAGAAGTATCCTACACTTCTCTTTTGTAAAGTAAATCTGAACAGCCGATATGGGCATCTACATCTGCTATATGATTTGCCCGAGAAGCTGGGCAGGACATTATAAAAAAAAAATTAAAAAAAGAAAGATAATTCCTCAGTGTTCGTTCTTACAATAACAATGCCGCTACAGTTTGGTTATTATACAGTTTACGGAACGTAAATTAAGTATTGTTCCCGCCTTTCTGCCCGTGTGGGGTGTGGTCTCTCGCTGGCTTGGGGTCTGGCTGTCCTCTGCTTTTCTCGTGCCTTGTCCTCTGCCGGGTGCGTCTGTCTGCGGCCTGCTGCTGGCCCTTGTGGGCGGCGCAGTGGACCGGGCTCTGGGGTTCCTGTCACTGTCCGGCTTGGCTGAGTGGGGGCAGTGGTCCCTGGTTCCCTGGGCACCACACCTACTGTTTGTGGGTTAGGCTTTCGGGGAGGCTGGGGCCGTACTCTGGCTCCCACACACACTGGGAGTCAAATGTATTGTACACACAAATTCACATATACTCACATACATACATACACATATACATAGGTCATCATCATCGGCGGTCACTCGTGGTCGAGTATGACTGTCCTCCTTCCTGGTCCTTGTGGGTCTTCAGGTGGGCGTAGAGGCAGATTCTGGACCCGATTATTCTGGGGCAATGTGGACAAGGGAATGTAGTGGTGGTGGGCTTGGGTTGGGCCTGCTTGGTGGATGCTCTCTCCTTTCTTAGTCTGTGCTTGTCTTGTGCAGCATGGCGGAGGTCGTCATTATATTGCGCGGCACCCTCACGGACAAGGTTTCTCCACATCTTCCTGTCTGTTGCCTTGACTTCCCAAGACTTAAGGTCTATGTGACATTTTGTCAGGTTTGCTTTGATGTTATCCTTGAATCTCTTCTTTTGACCTCCCGGGGCCCGTTTCCCTTCAACAAGCTGTGAATAAAGAACTTGTTTTGGGAGGCGAGAGTCAGGCATGCGGACTACATGGCCAGTCCATCTAAGTTGGTTTTGGGCAATCGTGGCAGTGATGGTGGGCAAGCCAGCCTCCTCCAGGACGCTGGTGTTGGTGCGTCGGTCCTCCCAGCTGATCCTGAGGATTTTTCTGAGACATCTATGATGGTAGGTCTCGAGTGCCTTTAAGTGCCTGCTGTAGGTGGTCCAGGCTTCTGACCCATACAGAAGGGTGGGGAGCACGACTGCTTTGTAGACCAGGATTTTGGTCTTTGCTTGGAGGTCACGGTTCTCGAAGACTCGCTTCCTCAGCCTCGAGAAGGCCCCACTGGCACAGCTGAGGCGGTGGTGAATTTCATCGTCAATGACAGCTTTAGATGACAGGAGGCTCCCGAGATATTGGAAGTGGTCCACATTTTCCAGTCGGATTTTGTCAATTGAAAGGTTTGGGGGCAGGACAGGCGCACTACAGTTTGGTGGTGATTGGTGGAGGATTTGGGTTTTCTTTATATTGATGGCAAGACCAAGCTGTTTGTATGCCTTCGCAAAAGCAGACAGAGTGCACTGTAGGTCCTCTTCTGAGAGGGCTACGAGGGCATTATCGTCTGCATACTGCAGCTCCATGATGGATATGGTGGTGGTTTGACCTTTAGCCCTGAAACGGTTGATGTTGAGGAGTTGACCGTCGGTTCTGTACATTATTTTGACTCCCTGGGGCAGATGTATGTTTGTGAGATGGAGGATAGCAGCAACAAAGATGGAAAATAGTGTTGGAGCGATGACACATCCCTGTTTTACACCTGTGTCTACCCTAAAGGGTTCCGTTTCATCTCCACTGCCACTGAGCACTGTGGCTGACATGTTATCATGCAGTAGTCTCAGTACCCGGATGTATTTGTCTGGGCAGCCAATCTTTGACAGAACCAGCCAAAGGGCCTGACGGTTAACCGAGTCGAAGGCTTTGGTGAGGTCTATGAAGGCCATGTATAATGATTGGTTTTGTTCCCGGCATTTTTCTTGCAGTTGTCGTGCGATGAAAATCATGTCTGTGGTGCCTCTGCTTGGGCGAAATCCACTCTGAGACTCAGGAAGCAGGCTTTCTGACAGGGGGGTGAGTCTGTTGGCCAAAACCCGAGCGAGGGCTTTCCCTATGGTGGACAGGAGAGAGATGCCACGGTAATTCCCACAGTCTGCCTTGTCTCCTTTCTTAAATATGGAGACAATTAGGGCATCTCTGAGCTGTGCAGGGATTTCCTCTTCTTCCCATATTTTGAGAAGCAGGGCATGGATGTGCTTGGTAAGATCGGGTCCGCCTTTCTTCAGGACCTCTGCTGGAATGCCGTCGGGCCCAGCAGCCTTGTTGTTCCTCATCTTTCCAATGGCATCCTGCAGCTCATCCAAGGTAGGTGGTTCTCCCATGCTTTCATCTGTGGGTTGTTGTGGGAGTTGGTCAAGAGCCTCCATCTCAGGTATAGTGTCCCTGTTTAAGAGGTCCTCATAGTGTTCTTTCCACCTGTTTGAAATTGCGTCCTTGTCCTTCAGCAGCAGCAGACCATCCTTTGAGCGAAGGGGGGTTAGGCAGCGGTGGCTGGGACCATACACCACTCTTGTGGCATCGAAGAAGCCTCTCGTGTCTCCAGAGTCAGCAAGCTGCTCGATCTCCAGAGCCTTCTTTGTCCACCACTGGTTCTTCAGTTTCCTAACCTGTGTTTGGACAGCTGCCTTCGCTTTGGCGTGGGCTACTCTTTTCACTTTGCAGTGGATGTCGTTTTGCCAAGTGATGAAAGCTTGCCGCTTGTTGTCAATTAGTTGCAGGATCTCAGTGTCGTTCTCATCAAACCAGTCTTGATGTTTTCGCTTTTTGAGACCAAGGATATTTTTGCAGGATTTCATTATGGCAGTCGAAAGTGTGCTCCAGTGTGTTTCCGTATTCTCTGGGTACTGTTTGGGCAACGCTGCGCTAAAGGCCTCCTGCAGCTGTTGTTGGTAGGTAGTGTCACTCAACAGCTCCAATTTAATTCTTGGCCGGCACTGTCTTTTCTGCATCCGTCTTTTCCGCATTAAGGGGATGGACATGATGGAGCGAATGAGGCGGTGGTCGGTCCAGCAGTCGTCTGCACTAGTCATTGCTCTGGTGTTTAGAACGTTGCGACGGTCTTTAGAGCGGACAATGACATAGTCGATGAGATGCCACAGTTTGGAACGAGGGTGCATCCATGATGTTTTGAACTTGGTTTTCTGACGGAAAAGTGTGTTGGTGATCACCAGGTTGTGCTCCGAGCACTTAGTTAGCAGTAGTGTGCCATTAGAGTTTGTATTTCCGACCCCTTCACTCCCCAGCGTACCCCTCCATAGGTGGTGGTTTCGTCCCAGTCCCCGAGCAGGATTAACTTGTCCTCCTTGGGGACTTCAGATAGAACTTTGTCCCGGTCAGCATAAAAGGCCTCCTTAACTTCATCCTGTGCATCAAGCGTTGGTGCATAGGCACTAACGACCGTGGCCATATGACTGTTAGCAAGCATAAGGCGTAAGGTCATTAGGCGCTCGTTGATGCCCACAGGAAGTTCATGGAGGTGGTTGATGAGGCAGTTCTTAATAGCAAAACCCACACCGTGGATTCGTGGCTCATTTGCAGGCTTTCCTTTCCAAAAGAAAGTATATCCGCCTTTTTCTTCCTTCAGCTGCCCTTCGTCGGCCAGTCGGGTCTCGGAGAGTGCTGCGATGTCGATCTGGAACTTCCTTAGCTCTCTGGAGATGATGGCAGTTCGCCTTTCAGGTCGATCGCTGGCTTGGTTGTCCGTGAGGGTTCGCACGTTCCAGGCTCCAATGTGTAGTTTTTGTTTTCTTTGTTTCTGACCGCGTGGTGGTGATCCCTCTGGATGCGGTATTCCAGACAGGATGTTGCGAGGCAGGCTATTTTTAGGGTACCTTTTCTAACCCCCTCCCCTACTGGGGTGAGCAGAGTGGATCCTGAATAGGGCTGCTCAGTCATGGGTGCAGCTGCCAAAAAGCTCTTCTGCCTCAGTCCATGAGCTTAACGACTGAATCTAACACCCACCGCCTGTGTGCCAGGTTGTGGCTAGGGACTGCCAGACTTCACTGTCCTGCCCCCGTTACCACTTCCCGGTCGCCAAAGGACTTTGAAGTATCCGGGATGTAAAATGGATGGGTTCCCATTCGGGAGGACGCCTGCGCGTGACGTCTTTTAGCGTGGGGAGACTGATGCGCCTGCAGCCACCACACGGTCCTTGGCAGAGAGGGGCCTTGATCCAGTGGCATGGATCCATGACGACTAGAGACCACCCTCTGTTGCTGCCTTCATCCGCCTTCAGTGCCGTTGTGACATGCAGTGTCATCCTCCGCCACTTCCACCGTTGAGGTCTTATATCTATTTAACCCATAGATGGGGCAGTGGTTGGCGGACGTCAGGGCGTGTCCACACACTGGTGGGCCTGCACGCCTCGCCTCTGGGGCCCACTGCTGCTCCGAGATCCCCTACAGTTTAGCCTGTGTCCGCAAAGACGCAGTTTACCGTGTGTGGCCACGAGGAGGCACCCCAGGGGTCTTGGTGGTGGAGAGGCTTTGTACCAGCAGGAGGAGACTTACGCACTCGGCTCCTCTTTTCACCCACCCAGGGGCTAGCTGGCGGCGATAGCTGTAAGCAGAGAGTGGCAAGCAGGGGCAGCATGCAGCATGCACTAACTACAAGCACTTCTGCCACAAATCTAACGCACTGACGCATCACACGCACCCTGTGTGCGAGCACTCACACACACATACATAGGTACCTACGCTCCCACATACATATACAAATACAGTACATATTTACACACTCAAAGTTCGTACATCAACACGCACATTCATTATACAAACATACACATACACATACTGTACATATACATTCACTGTACAAACATACATATACACATACTGTACATATACACTCACTGTACAAACACACATACTGTATACACATACTGTACATATACATTCACTGTACAAACACACACATACTATACATATACATTCAGGGTAAAAACACACATATACACATACTGTACATATACATTCACTGTACAAACACAGATTTACACATACTGTACATATACAAGTACATATGCAAAAGAAAAAGCCTTGTGCAATCATGTTCACACATCTGAAAGCAGTTTAGCTCGTTACAGAAGCTACAAAACTGACCTTCCTTTGAGCAGATTGAGTTTCTGGAGCATCCAAGATGGCGCCAGTATGTGTTAAGGCTTGCCGTCTCTCGCTGTCAGCTTTGCTTGTTTTTGTGCTGTTCGCGTCTTTTGTTGTACCTGTCAACTCACTGTTTGTGTATGACCGCCAAACGCTGTTGGATCTTTGTCCCTCTCACACGGATATGATCAACTTCAACGTTAGTTTTACGACGTCCCAGTCAGCTTTCTCACCTGGCCGGATTCCTGCCTTCCTTTTTCGCCCTCTGGCTCCTCTCCCCCGGCGAAAGCGTCATCTGCGCCGCGGTAAACGTGGCGGCCAGCTGGTGAAAGTTAGGGCACTCCTGGCCCGGCTTTCCGTGGCTTCCCGAAGGAGGTATGGACCGGTACCTGGTTTCTTCCTGCACCCACGTTTGCTGGATCCCGCCGGGTCCTGGATTGTTCCTGTCGTCGGCCTGCAGGAGGAAGCTCCCCCGCCGCGCTCCTGCTGTCCCCGCCCCCGGAGGTGCGGAGTGAATTCCCGCCACCTGCGGGCTCTGTGTCGGGCCCCACCCGGATCAGCACCGGCCTTGGACGCGCCGGCCCCTGTTAAGTTCGGTCTTGTTAACGCAAGATCCTTGACAAACAAAACATTTATCCTGAAGGATTTATTCGTCTCCCGCGGTCTGGACTTCCTCTGTGTGACGGAGACTTGGCTGAGAACTGGTGAGTTCGCTCCTCTAAATGAACTTTTATCACCGGAGTGCTCGTATTTTAATTCTCCGCGGTCGTCTGGCCGAAAAGGAGGAGGATTAGCACTCGTTTTTAAAAATGACTTTAAATGCCGTCAGATCCGCCTGCAATCCTCCTTTTCAAGCTTCGAACTATGCATGTTTGAGCTGGGTCTTTCTGATGTCGTCCTGTGTGCCGTCGTCTATCGACCACCCAAGTACCACAAAGACTTCATAAATGACTTTTCTGAATTTCTGGCCGAAATTCTGCCCAAATATGATCGTGTTCTTATTGTTGGTGACTTTAATATTCACATCTGCTGCCCAGACGAACCTCTATCCAGGAGCTTCCTGAATGTCATTGACTCTTTTAATTTTATACAGTCTGTGTCTGGTTCCACACATGAACGTGGGCATACACTAGACCTCGTATTGTCTCATGGTTTTAATGTTGACAATGTCGTTGTTGGTGATGCTGTGTTTTCTGATCACAGTCCTGTTATGTTTAATTTAAGTTTGGACCCTGATGTGAAACCACTTGCCGTGCGTCATGGGCGTGTTATTAGGTCTGACACCGCAGCCACCTTCTCCCCTTTATTCACTGTCTCCATGCAGAGTATATCACACTCTGCAGACACTGAACAATTGGTGTGCTCTTTTCTTTCTACATGTTCTGAGGTTCTGGATAGTATAGCGCCCCTCAAAGCTATACGTCCAAAGCCAAAACAGGAGCCTTGGCTCAATGAAACCACACGCACAGCTCGGCGTGAGTGGCGAAGGGCAGAGCGCAAGTGGAAAGGGGATCCCTTGGAGGTTTCTTTTCAAATTTTAAAAGAAAACTGTCAGAACTATCAAAGTGTGGTTAAGGCTGAGAAAACAAAATATCTGTCAGACTTAATTTTAAATAGTATCAGCAAGCCACGTGTTCTTTTTAATAGTATTAGTTATGTTCTTAATCCGAATCCAGCCACTTTACTGGAGATGACAAGTGAAACTTGTGAAAAATTTCTCTCCTTTTTTAACGATAAGGTTGCTTTTATTCGGGCAAATCTTTCTCGCTCTCCATTGAGTTTTAATGTGGCCACTCAGTGCTCGGCTGTGTTTAGTCACTTTGAGCCTGTGTCCATGCCTGAGTTTACAGGAATAGTCCACAAACTGAAACCCTCGTCCTGTCCCACAGACCCAGTCCCCCCTCGCTTTTTTAAAGAAATCTGGGACACTATTGACTTGTCTGTTAGGGACATCATCAACAGCAGCTTGATTTCTGGCTGTGTCCCCTCTTTTTGTAAAAGAGCTGTTGTCGAGCCTTTGATAAAAAAAACAGGTCTAGACCTGACATGTTTGTCAAATTATCGGCCCATTTCCAAATTACCTTTTGTGTCAAAAATTCTGGAGAAATGTGTTTTAGCGCAACTGCAGCCTTTTTTAGATGAAAATAGCACTTTAGATCCATTTCAGTCTGGATACAAGGCTTTGCACAGTACTGAATCTGCACTTTTAAAGGTTTTTAATGACTTGCTTTTAATGTCTGATTCTGGTAGCTCTGCCATTTTAGTGCTTTTAGATCTTACAGCTGCCTTTGACACAGTCGACCACACAATTCTTTTAGACCGCCTGAGAGACTGTGTGGGTGTCAGGGGGACTGCATTAGAGTGGTTCAGATCCTACCTGTCAGAGAGGTCCTTCTCTGTCAGGCTGGGGGACGCCACCTCTTCTTCTGCTCCGCTTTACTGTGGTGTCCCCCAGGTATCCATTCTAGGCCCCATCCTGTTTTCCTTGTACATTCTCCCTCTTGGAGAGATTTTAAAGAAACATGGAGTGTCTTATCACTTTTATGCAGATGACTGCCAAATGCATATGCCAATTTCAAAAGGCCACGGCCCCCTGACACCCCTTCTCAACTGTCTATGTGATGTCAAGGCCTGGTTAGCCCAGAATTTTTTAATAATGAATGAGGGAAAAACGGAAATTTCAGTTTTTGGTCCGGCCCTCACTGACTTGGGACCATTGCAAAATCATGTGCGTCCCAAAGTCACCAGCCTTGGCGTCACTATAGACAGCAATTTTAAATTTGACAAACAAGTCAATGGCGTTTTAAAATCGTGTTTTTATCATCTTTGTCTTTTAGCAAAGGTAAAACCATTTTTATCTTTTAACCTTTTTGAACAAGTCGTGCATGCTTTTATTTCAAGTCGCCTGGACTACTGCAATGCACTTTATGCTGGAATTAGCCAAAAAGCTCTCTGCCGGTTGCAGTTAGTCCAGAACGCGGCAGCACGACTTTTAACAGGGGCCAGGAAACGCCAGCATATAACCCCAATTCTTCGGAGTTTGCACTGGCTCCCTGTTCATTTTAGAATTGATTTTAAATCCTTGCTGTTTGTTTTTAAAGCTTTACATGGACTGGCACCTCAGTATATCTCGGACCTCATCCAAATTTACACACCTGCGCGCGCTCTGAGGTCCGAGAGCCAGCTCCAGCTCGTGCTGCCCAGGACGAGACTTAAAACCAGGGGAGACAGGGCCTTCTCTGTGGTCGGCCCTAAACTCTGGAACACTCTGCCCCTCCATGTTCAAACTGCTCCCACAGTGGAGTGTTTTAAGTCTCGTCTTAAGACCCACTTTTATTCTTTGGCTTTTAACACTACGTGAGTTGTGTGGTCTTCTGTCCTCTGTTGTCCTGTCTGGTTAGGGTTAGGGTTATAAATTTTGATGTCTATTTTACTGTTTTAATTGGTTTTACCCTTTAAAATCGTTTTTAATCATATTTATTTTTATATTGTCTCTGTATTGGTTTTCTATTCATTTATTCTTTGTTTTTATTCAGTCATTGGTGTAGCATAATATTGTTTTTAATATTATTTTTAATATCGTTTTTAATATTGTTTTTAATATTGTTTTTAATATTGTTTTTAATATTGTTTTTAACCTGGCTGTGCAGCACTTTGGAAACATTCTTGTTGTGTAAATGTGCTATATAAATAAAGTGGATTGGATTGGATTGATATGCACACATACACTCATGCACATAATCACGTTTCATCAAACATATATTAATGTTGTTGCCCTAGAGTAAACTGGGTATAACACATGGCACTCTGACAAAGCTTAACCTATAGTTACTATAACAATCTACAAGGTTAATGTAGGTTGCTTCTCTTTCTTCCCCCCCATTTGTCTGCATTATTTCCTATCTCAAGTTATCATTACATATATGTATTGTTGCATTTGAACAACTGTATTTTGATAATAAAGGTAAAGTATTGGTATTGTTCATTATCAATAGCGCTATTTCTATTGGTATTTGTATTGCCCCATTTTTAGTGTAATAATGCTCATTGTCATTTCTGTATTATTTTTTATTTTCGCTAACTGCTTATTTGCTATTACTTTTACCATCATATTTGTACATGTCGTATTTGCTGATGTTGCTCTATTGTTGTTGTTGTTGTTGTTGTGTTTGCTGTTGTTGTTTTAGTCTCTCTGTCTAATCCCCCTCTTGTCCCCACAATTCCCCCCTCTGTCTTCCGTTTTCTCTCTTTCTATAAAAAAAAAAAAAAAAGTATTGTTCATGGTTTTTGGAATGCATTTTAAAGTGATTTAAATGTAGAATTGATTGCTCCCATTAGCTGCATTGCTAGCCACCAAGAACAAGCCAATTTTTACATGTTAGAAAGCGGGGGGGAAAAATGGTCTTCTTTCTTTCATAATGATTGTGAAAGATAGGCAAAATTCCCCAAAAAGTGCAGTTCCCCTTTAAGCTTTAAAATTACGCCCCAATGCATACGGACATCGATCGAGTCTTGGTATGTCATCAACCTTCGCCGTTCACACGCGATGTTCGGCTTTGCTTGTGCTCTTTTTTATTTTCTTTCGCCTGTCTTTATTAAAAGAAGATCTTTAAGGTGACAACGTTTTTGGCAAAATTGGCAAGTGCTGGGGCATCAGCTTGCGATATGTAAAATGTGTTTCATTGCGTATTTGTGTTTGAAGCCAATGTTTATGTGCAGTAGCAAATGTTTGAAGTGTGATTAAACCGCCTGTGTCATTATTATAAAAATCATTAAATACTTTTCTGGGTGTCTGGTCGGCCATCTTCCTCCTCGCACTCGATAGTGTGGGGAGGTCGGCAAGCTTGCTGTGCTTCGAGGGAGGTACTTGGCTCTTCCCCCCTACCTGGTGGACAATTCAAATGCCTCTTGAGTGAACACGCAAAACCAAGGAGTGAGTGCAAAAACCAAGGCACAGGAGGGGTATTTGAATTGAGCCAAGGTGTAGCAACCATATTGACTTAAGACTTGGCCCTAAATTTTGTTTTATTATTATATTATATTATATACATTATTATAAGTTAGATAATTAACAGTAGGTCTGGGTATCAAGTCCTACTTCCAAAAATGTTTTGATTTCGATTGGTAAGGTTCTAAATTCATTCATCATAATTTGATTCTGCACTTAAATAATGAAAATAAAATATAATTTTTCTCTTCTGCTTGAACAAGTATTAAGCGCACATTTGGACAGTTTTATACTGAACTCTTAACAAGACTGACTCAAGTCACAAAAGACCAATTATATATATATTTATTCATTTTGTTTGTATTTTTAATTATTTATTCATATCTAAATATCCATCCATCCATCCATTTTCTACCGCTTGTCTTGTTCGGGGCCGCGGGGTGCTGGAGCCTATCTCAGCTGCATTCGGGCGGAAGGCGGGGTGCACCCTGGACAAGTCGCCACCTCATCACATGGCCAACACAGATAGACGGACAACATTCACACTCACATTCACACACTAGGGCAATTATCGCAAAGTGCAATTATGAAAACAGAAATGAAATGCAAGCACAACCTACTCAGTGGCCTGGTGGTTAGAGTGTCCGCCCTGAGATCGGTAGGTTGTGAGTTCAAACCCCGGCCGGGTCATACCAAAGACTATAAAAATGGGACCCATTACCTCCCTGCTTGGCACTCAGCATCAAGGGTTGGAATTGGGGGTTAAATCACCAAAATTGATTCCCGGGCGCGGCTACGCTGCTGCCCACTGCTCCCCTCACCTCCCAGGGGGTGATCAAGGGGATGGGTCTAATTTCACCACACCTAGTGTGTGTGTGACAATCATTGGTACTTTAACTTTAACTTAACTTTAACTTGTACTGCAACATTGTATGATGACAAATTGCATTGCGATGTTTTTTAAAATGCTAAATAATTTTTCACAGTATATATACTGTATATGCAAGCTATTCTTCTGAAACACATATTATGTTAGCACAGCCTCGAGGGATGAAACACTCAGCTTTTTTTATTGTGAAGGCCGCATGTGTGCTCTTGGTTTTTTTTAAAGCATTTGATGAAAGGTTGTTTTTTTTTTCCTTTTGATGATGTAAAAATTAAGGTATGTGCAAAGTTACAGCTGCCGCTGTTTAAAGACCCCACAACATCTCAAATCTGGCCCTTTTCCACCAAAAGTTGACGAATGTATTAGCTCAGAATACACAGAACCTGATCTACCACGATCCCAAATACTGCTCTAAACAGGTGCGGGTGATCTACTTAGAATGTGTGCATGTGCAAGTGCAAAAGTGGTTTTGACCGTCTTAACTAAAGTGATCTTTTTTTGTGTACCACTGGTTGTCACCATGGAGACAGTCATTTACTGCACAAGTATGTGCCCCAGCCTGTGGTGTTAGCTACAGAATATATATATATATATATATATATATATATATATATATATATATATATATATATATATATATATATATATATATATATATATATATATATATATATATATATATATATATATATATATACACCATTAAAAACAGCCAACAAAACAATGGAATGAATCCATTGAAATCATGTTGGTGCCTGTTAACTCCAATTATCCTGTTAAATTATCCGGCTGCTATAAAATGGCATTGCTGAGTAGACAAAAAGTTCAAATATGTTGACGTGGACAAAATATTCTCTCTTCTTCATCTATCATTGTCGCAGTTGCATCCTCACAATGCCCGGGGTGCAACCATTTGTGCATGACTGTGCCAGTTTGCACATACCTTCCAAACATGTTAAATATAGATGAAAAACAGCTGTCGCAAAATAGTTTCAGGTTTGATAAATCACAATGTGAGGTTTAAAAGATTATTTTTGCATTTTCCCTTCTTTTTGGGGGCGTTCTGATAATCCGCAAACAGTATATTCTGCTTATGCGAGTAGACAAGCGGTAGAATGGATGGATGGATGGATGCATTAAGGCAGACACTCTAAATTGATTATGCTTGATATTTTGATATTTAAGAGACAGATCTCTCTGAGCATAAGTTTTTTATGATTTGCTTGCGCTCTCAAGTTTGCATATTTTCTACTACACAAAAACCCTTTTATAAAAAATATAAACACAACACTTTTGTTATTGCTCCCATGTTTCATGAGTTGAACTCAAAGATTTAAGACTTTTACTATATACTGTACACAAAAGACCTATTCCTCTCAAATATTGTTCACAAATCTGTCTATATATGTTTTAGTGAGCACTTCTTCTTTGCCAAGATAACCCATCCCACCTCACAAGTGTGGCATATCAAGATGCTGATTAAACATCATGATTATTGCACAGGTGTGCCTTAGGCTGCCCACAATAAAAGTCCACTCTGAAATGTGCAGTTTTGTTTTATTGGAGGTCTGGGGTGGGGTCAGAAAAGCAGTCAGTAATTGGTGTGGCCACCATTTGCCTCACGCAGTGCAACACATCTCCTTCACATACAGTTGATCAGATTTTCGATTGTGGCCTGTGGAATGTTGGTCCACTCCTCTTCAATAGCTGTGCCAAGTTGCTAGATATTGGCAAGAAGTGGAACGCGCTGTTGTATACGCCGATCCAAAGCATCCCAAACATGCTCAATGGGTGACATGTCCGGTGAGTATATTGACAATACAAGAACTGAAATGTTTTCAGCTTCCAGGAATAGTGTACAGATCCTTGCAACATGGGGCCGTGCATAGTGATGCTGCAACATGAGGTTATGGTCTCGGATGAATGGCACAACAATGGGCCTCACGATCTAATCACAGTATCTCATGCCATTCATAATGATTGTAAACGACGGACAACATTTTTTTTTTAAGTGCAGTTTTGGCTAAGTGAGTGACCAATGGAGCATGGGTTCCAATCAGAGGGTGCAAGGTTATTGTGTATGAGTGTACATATTTATGTACTGGTCGTATGTAATATGTATCTGTTCACATGCATGTGTTGGTACATTTACACATTCTCGCCTTCATGCGTATTGTGAGTATGGTCTTTTAACAATGCTATATTTTGTGTTTCATGTCGATTGCAGCTGAGATAGGTTTCAGCACCCCCCGCAACCCCAAAAGGGATAAGCGGTAGAAAATGAATGGATGGATGTTCTTTCAGTGTTTTGATGTTCAGGGAAATTAGCCTCTGGCTAGAATCTGCTGTTTATATGTAATTATCCTCCATAGTAACAAAAAAGTAGTATGTTGATTATAATTGACTATACTGCCCTATTTTCATGCAGACCGACATTAGTCAACACTCAAAAATAATTTTGTACGCATCAGTGGGACAGAAAACCCCTCACTCATTCATGTGTTTTAAAAAAAAATCTGTTTACTTAGTTTTGATGATGAAGACTGCAGGTAGTCAGAGACCAGCTGCTTGTGTGCTTTAGTACCGGCAATTGAAAGTGTGTACCTGATCATCTCTAAGATGTTCGCAGACATTCAATCAATCAATCAATCAATGTTTATTTATATAGCCCTAAATCACAAGTGTCTCAAAGGGCTGTACAAGCCACAACGACATCCTCGGTACAGAGCCCACATACGGGCAAGGAAAAACTCACCCCAGTGGGACGTCGGTGAATGACTATGAGAAACCTTGGAGAGGACCGCATATGTGGGTAACCCCCCCCCCTCTAGGGGAGACCGAAAGCAACGGATGTCGAGTGGGTCTGACATAACATTGTGAAAGTCCAGTCCACAGTGGATCCAACACATCAGCGGGAGTCCAGTCCACAGCGGGGCCAACAGGAAACCATCCCGAGCGGAGACGGGTCAGCAGCGCAGAGATGTCCCCAACCGATGCACAGGCTAGTGGTCCACCCAGGGTCCCGGCTCTGGACAGCCAGCACTTCATCCATGGCCACCGGACCTATGCAACTCCCCCTCGCAAGGGACAGGGGAGAAGAGGAGAGAAGAAAAGAAACGGCAGATCAACTGGTCTAAAAAAGGGGGGGTCTATTTAAAGGCTAGATTATACAAATGAGTTTTAAGATGGGACTTAAATGCTTCTACTGAGGTAGCATCTCTAACTGTTACCGGGAGGGCATTCCAGGGTACTGGAGCCCGAATAGAAAACGCTCTATAGCCCGCAGACTTTTTTTTGGCTCTGGGAATCACTAATAAGCCGGAGTTCTTTGAACGCAGATTTCTTGTCGGGACATATGGTACAATACAATCGGCGAGATAGGCTGGAGCTAAACCGTGTAATATTTTATACGTAAGTAGTAAAACCTTAAAGTCGCATCTTAAGTGCACAGGAAGCCAGTGCAGGTGAGCCAGTATAGGCGTAATATGATCAAACTTTCTTGTTTTTGTCAAAAGCCTTGCAGCCGCATTTTGTACCAACTGTAATCTTTTAATGCTAGACATAGGGAGGCCCGAAAATAATACGTTACAGTAATCGAGACGAGACGTAACGAACGCATGAATAATGATCTCAGCGTCGCTAGTGGACAAGATGGAACGAATTTTAGCGATATTACGGAGATGAAAGAAGGCCGTTTTAGTAACACTCTTAATGTGTGACTCAAACGAGAGAGTTGGGTCGAAGATAATACCCAGATTCTTTACCGAGTCTCCTTGTTTAATTGTTTGGTTGTCAAATGTTAAGGTGGTATTATTAAATAGATGTTGGTGTCTAGCAGGACCGATAATCAGCATTTCCGTTTTCTTAGCGTTGAGTTGCAAAAAGTTAGCGGACATCCATTGTTTAATTTCATTAAGACACGCCTCCAGCTGACTACAGTCCGGCGTGTTGGTCAGCTTTAGGGGCATGTAGAGTTGAGTGTCATCAGCATAACAGTGATAGCTAACACCGTACTTGCGTATGATGTCACCCAGCGGCAGCATGTAAATACTAAAGAGTGCAGGGCCAAGAACCGAACCCTGGGGAACTCCGCACGTTACCTTGACATAGTCCGAGGTCACATTGTTATGGGAGACGCACTGCATCCTGTCAGTAAGATAAGAGTTAAACCAAGACAAGGCTAAGTCTGACATACCAATACGTGTTTTGATACGCTCTAATAAAATATTATGATCGACGGTATCGAAAGCGGCGCTAAGATCAAGAAGCAGCAACATAGATGACGCATCAGAATCCATCGTTAGCAATAGATCATTAGTCATTTTTGCGAGGGCTGTCTCCGTAGAGTGATTTGCCCTGAAACCGGATTGAAAAGGTTCACAGAGATTGTTAGTCACTAAGTGTTCATTTAGCTGCTGTGCAACAGTTTTTTCGAGAATTTTGGAAATAAACGGAAGGTGGGAGACCGGTCGGTAGTTTACCATGAGGTCAGGATCGAGGTTAGGTCTTTTGAGCAGAGGATGAATAACCGCTTTTTTGAATGCTAGGGGAACAGTGCCGGAGGAAAGTGATAAGTTTATAATATTTAACACTGATGGACCTAATAATACAAACAGTTCCTTGATAAGTTTCCCAGGAAGTGGGTCAAGTAAACATGTTGTTTGTTTTATCCCACTTACACGCTGTAATAATTCCTCTAATGTTATTTCATCAAAAATAGAGAGACTATTTTGGAGGGCAGTGTCCGTCGTATATACAGTCGTATTTGTGTTAATAGAGCCCAGTTGTAGCTGGGATGCGTTGTCTTTAATCTCCTTTCTAATGAGTTCAATTTTCTTATTAAAGAAATTCATAAAATCATCTGCCGAGTGGGTGGAGCTACTGGGAGGAGTCCCTTGTTGGGTTAGCGATGCTACTGTACTAAACAGAAATTTAGGATCGTTTTTGTTGAGGCGGATGAGATTTGAGTAGTATTTAGCTTTAGCTAAGGTAAGCATGCGTTTATAAGTTATTAAACTATCACTCCATGCTTGATGGAAAACCTCAAGTTTAGTCGCGCGCCATTTGCGTTCCAGTTTTCTACATGATAATTTATGAGCTCTAATTTCTTCTGTAAACCATGGGGTGCGCCTTTTAGGGGCCCTTTTTTGCTTTAGCGGTGCTATACTATCAATAATTTCGCACAAGGCATCGTCAAAGTTGTTAGTGAGTTTATCAATAGAGCCGACATAATTTGGGAATGGTGCTATTACCGAAGGCAGTAGGTCAGCAAGAGTCATCGTTGTGGCAGCATTAATGTTGCGGCCGCTATAGCAGTTATTATTATTATTAGCTTGTTGACAAAGAGTCAAAACTTCAAATTTTATAAGGTAATGATCGGACATTACTTTAGTATATGGAAGTATCATAACTTTGGAGGTGGTGACACCCCTGACAAGCACTAGATCTATTGTATTACCGTTGCGATGCGTGGGTTCATGTATTATTTGTGTAAGACCACAGCTATCAATTATGGTTTGGAGCGCCACGCACTGAGGGTCCGATGGGGTATTCATATGGATATTAAAGTCCCCCATTATGATTATATTGTCGGCGTGCGTCACTAGATCAGCAACGAACTCTGAGAATTCACTGATAAAGTCCGAATAGGGCCCAGGGGGGCGGTAGATAACAGCCAGGTCGAGAGGTAGCGGTGTGACAGACCTCATAGTAAGCACCTCAAACGATTTATATTTATTATTTAGGTTAGGGGTAAGGTTGAAATTTTCATTGTATATTAGTGCGACACCCCCTCCCCTTTTAAGAGGGCGGGCAACATGCGCATTCGTATAGTTAGGAGGAGATGCCTCATTGAGCGCAAAAAATTCGTCCGGTTTGAGCCAGGTTTCGCTAAGACCAATGACGTTAAGATTGTTGTCTCTAATGACCTCATTAACCAATAACGCCTTGGGAGACAATGATCTTATGTTTAAAAAGCCCATATTATAGGTATTGGGCTGTTTTGACGAGTTTTTGTTAAGATTATCCGTAGTGGCAATATTAACAATGTTGCGTTTATTATGCGTAGTGCACTTTAAATAGTTTCGACCATATCTAGGAATTGATATGACGGGAATTTTCCGATTGTTTGCTTGGTGCTGCAATAGACTGGACATATCATAATTTGCCACCTCAGTAGAATGCATGTCCACCTCTGACACAGACACAACAGAAGTCAGTCAAGTGAGACTTAAATAGTAGTCTATGTTTCTAGACAGGATGATGGCGCCTTCCTGGTTAGGGTGAAGGCCGTCTCTCATCAGCAAGCCTGGTTTGCCCCAGAAAGAGGGCCAGTTATCAATAAACGTTAGTCCCTGCTGCCTACAGTAGCTAGCCAACCACTTGTTAAGCGAGACTAATCTGCTATATCTCTCATCATTGCCTCTCGCAGGCAGGGGGCCAGAGACAATTACTCGATGCCTGGACATCTTTCTGGCGAGATCACAAGTCCTGGCTATGTTTCTCTTTGTAATCTCTGACTGTCTCATTCTAGTGTCATTGGAGCCAACGTGTACAACTATATTCGCATAATTAGTGGTGCGATTAGCCTGTCGTACGTGTTTACTAGGCCTGTTGCGAGTTAGCTCCCTAAGATTAGCTTCAATGTCAGGTGCTCTGGCCCCGGGGATACACTTTATTGTGGCTGGTTTGCTAAGCTTTATGTTTCGGGTGATGGAGTCCCCTATAACTAAGGTGTGGTGCCCGGTAGACTGGGGTGTAGGACTAGCTAAAGAGCTAAATCTATTATGCGTCTCAACCGGTACACCGTAGCTTGTAGGCCGCTTAGGACTGCTACAAGCTGGGCTAGTTAGCTCGCTACAGCTAACGCTAGCAGATGTGTCCGCAACATCTAAAGTTACGACATTACTCTGCTCTAACTGGCGGACACGGCCCTCTAGCAGAGCCAACCTCTCCGTGAGTATGGTGCAAGACGCGCAGGAAGCCATTACTCACAGTGTTTTCTGTCACCGAGTGAAGTTCCTGCTGTCCTCAGGGAAGTGGTCGCGGTCTGTAGGAGTAGCTTCTTACTGACCGGCGCTGCCTTTCTCCGCGCTAGCTTAGCAGCTAGCTAGCTGAGGAAAGGGTGGTGGCATTGTGTGATTAAATCCATCCAAACTATCACTAATTGTGTTGATGGAAAACAAACCATCTGAGGAAAGTAACATTTTAAGCTGTATTTCATAATTATGTTATATAAAGTAACCAATAAAAAGTTTGGGATGCAAAAGTTGCGAATGGAGCACTGAGAGAGCAGATCAAACATACTCTATTTGTTGATTGAATATGTCCAAGCAAATGTCATGAACATTCATTCATACCATTAGGGAGCCACTTTGGAAACCCAAGGTAAGAATATTGGCATATTTCCATTTGTATTATGTTCTTATATACTGATGTAAACATTGTAGCAAAGTCCACACTGTGGAATAATTCAGAGCCTACACCTAAGAAACAGCTTTAGGGTATGCCAGCGATATTGTGTTTGCGTGTTTAGTCTAGCTACACATCCTCAAAGGTTACAATCATGAATTGGTGATGAATTTGCCTGAACCTTGAGCAATATAAAAATGACATGTCATCTGGGCTTGCAATTTTCAACACTATTTCCCAAGTTAGCAAACTGTCTGTGTTACATACCGTAGTAACCATGAAGTGTGGAGCACGGACAGCATTTCAGTGGCGTGCGGTGAGGTTAATGTCTGGTGAGGCACGACTGCATCATCACAGTCAGATTTACAAACACTTGAACCTGCAGTGCAGGTGTACCTAATGTTGTGTCCCTGCGGTCGTTAGCGGCTCCTGCAGCGCGAGCATTGTTGTTTTTGCACTTTTTAGCTTCTTGTTATGTGACTTTTTTTGGGTGGGTTCGGTCTTGCACGGGGAGGGTCTGGGTGTGGGCTTTGGTTGGTGTGGCGCTCCCGTCGGGCGGTGCATTCTGCAGCGGAGGTGCTTGGCACCAGGAGGCGGGGTTATGAGACGAGCCTCACACAGTGTGTCTTCGCAGCAGAGTTTTATGAATGCTCAGCACTAAAAATACGTTACACACATACAGTTGTTGACAAAATACACTGTACATTATATACCTCAGCTAACTAAACTATGGAAATGTATCATATAATTCATATAGCAATACGGTCTCACTGCACAGCAGGCCAGCAGTTAGCCGAGTCATTGCGCACAATCCATGTTGAGGCACAACGCAGTGACGTGCCTCAACTGGCTGCTGATCACCGCACTGTCTCTTCTCAGTATTTGAACGGCAAATGTGAAAATAAAAATAAAAATAATCTAAAACTGGTGAAGTTAAATGGAAAATAACTTTAGTATAATCACTGGATACATATAACAATTAAATTTTGTTTTTTTTCTTTTTACTTTTTTTTTTCTTTTCATGATGGCAGGTGAGGCCGTGCCTCCCCTGCCTCTAGTGACGGCACGCCACTGCAGCATTTAATACGTATAATTGATGTCTTATTCTAAGATTACAGTTGACGCTTCCTGACAAAGTTTGACACACTGTTTGCATCACTACTTCTACAGCTAATGTGAACAGGCTAGCTGCTATTAGCCACATGCTAACTCGCTATCTAGCGCTTAGTAAGTCAAAACTTTATTCATTTTTCAGCTAGGAAGCTAGCTTACTACAGAGACAAAACTATTATGTTACCTAATTGAATTGTGCTCTTATACTATTTTCACCAAGAAACCACTACTTATAATAGCGTTAACTAATGGTAGAACCGCGAAAAATGGTCTGCGATTCAAAAGATGATTTCAACGAGAGCCCCCAAACAAAAACATTCATAACGAGCAATATGTTTAAACAAAAACACTTCTGATACTTTTTGCCGTCTGTGATGTCGACTCGCTCACTCGGCCTCTGCAGTTCCGCGTTGTTAACTGCAGTAATGTCACACATCGACTGGTAAATTTTGAATCCCGGCGCACTGGTCTGTGGAGTCCACCCCTAAACAGGCCCTAACCAATCATTTGGACTGTCAATCTGAGAGTGCCAGCCACAACTGGTCCACATTCGCTGAGCGTGACTTCTATACCGATCAGATGATACAAAAACGGATCCGGCTCAGTACGAACTGGGCTAGACCAAAGGCAGCAATCAAAAATGAAGCTTTTATCATTTGCACAATGTTGACATCCATAGTTATATTTTGGAAAATATGGGGGAAAACACACTACTTGTAAACGGCGTGTGCAACAGCAACAAACATGACAGCTTAAATGTGAAGTTAAATCATGAAAACGATGCAAATTTATCCGGGAGAGTCTTGATACCAATTTCCTTGATGCAGCCACACACAAAGAAGTTGTAAACCTCCTCGCTTTTCCATAATTAGATTTTTTGCTCGTATTTGCTTTTTTCAGGAAGATTTAAAGGGGAACTGCACTTTTTGGGAAATTTTGCCTATCGTTCACAATCATTATAAGAGACAAGAACACACGTCTCTTTTTTTTTTAGAATTTTAAAGATGATAAAAAACACTTAAAAGATGCAGCTAATGGGAGTCACCTTCAAAGCCCTCTAAAACAACATAAAAACTCTCCAGCAACGTTGTATATATATACTGCAAGTCGATATACAGTATAATGTAGTAAAAGACACATTCATAACAATATTTAATATGTACAATATTTACTATATTTTCATCATTTTAATCATTGCCAAAACTGACTTCTTCAGCGCATTTATTTCCATTTCGGTAGCAACGTCCATCAACAACTTGTGTTTCAACTTCCGGATTCAAATACGAGTGTGTTATAATCATGGCAGACTTGGTAATAGACAACAAAGATGACTATTTTTGGACAAATGAGGATTTACAACTCTATCTTTTTGAAGCTGAATGAACGAAAGGTGAACTACCGTATTTTCCGCACTATAAGGGGCACCTAAAAACCTCCAATTTTGTCAAAAGCTGACAGTGCGCCTTATATATGGACAAATATTGAGCCACAACAAACTTCATTTTCATAAAGTTTAGGTCTCGCAACTACGGTAAACAGCCGCCATCTTGTTTCCCCCGTAGAAGAAGAAGCCCGCGGTGGATGCTGGGTAGTGTAGTTGTTATATTCCCTAGCCTAGCTCATAACATCACATTAAGAGACACGCTTACGCGCTTAATTCAATACTCGCCATCATTCCGGGTAAATTGACAAAAGAACTCCAGCCGCTAGATATTGGTGTCAACAGGGCATTCGAAGCTAGACTGCTAACTGCGAGGGGAACAGTGACAGAAGGTGAACACACGTTCACCAAAACGGAGACAGCGCCGGACGACATACGCCACTATCTGCCAGTGGATGGTAAATGCCTGGGCTGATTCAAACTCAACTGTGGTTCGAGCTTTCAGGAAGGCAGGAATTGTCACTGAACTGCTAAACAGCAGCGACACTCACTCCATTAATGACGACTTCGACGAAACGGAGCCGGCCATTTTGGATGCCGTATTAGCCCAACTGTTTCATTCGGACACTGAAGAAGAATAATTTGAGGGATTCGTGGATGAGGAATAACTTCATAAAGTGAGCTTTACATGTTTATTTTGTTTGTGTTGTGTGACATTAACGTTTGAGCAACGTTGAGTTATTGATATATTGTTATTGCTCTGCACTATTTCGATTGTTACTATATTGTGATAGCGCTAACGTTTGATTTACGTAACACGAGTAAATCAGCTGTTTATTCATTTTGGGAGTGAACAGAGTTGTCAGAACGCTGGTTTGTAATCTATTAATAAAGTTTGACTGACCTATCTGACTGTTTTGTTGACATAGGTGTGCCTTATAATCCAGTGCGCCTTATATATGAACAAAATTTTGAAATATGCCATTCATTGAAGGTGCGCCTTATAATCCGGTGCGCTTTTTAATGCGGAAAATACGGTACTGTTAATAGAAGCCAGCACAAAGAAGAGGGTGAAACTTTAAAGCAGACGGAAGCCAAGAGAATGATGTCAGAATTTGGAGACAAGCTATTTCGACATAAATGAAATGCTGACCCCAAATCACCTGGAAAAAATGTCCCCGGCCAGTTGGACCAAACACGCAACTGTCCATTGAGTGAGTTGCACTTTAATATTGATCATGATACACGCAGCACGTCATGTGTGTTATTAGAACTCCAGTACATACGCTGTCTGGCTAGCTGTGTACAACCAAAACATGAAATATGGGCTAATACTTTACATATACTGTAATATGATTGTTCATGTTTTTCAGTCAGTACAGATTGTTGTCCTGTCGCAGTGTTGTGCATGACAAATTCAAACGTGTTTCATGCGGACGAAGAAGCTTGCTTATCTCTTGCCATAGTTTGTGGTTTTCACTTCCAGGAAGAAGTCACGTGTCACAACACCAGCTATAAGGTGGTACATTAGTGTGTAGATTTACAAAAATAAGTTTATGTGTAGAGTCATGTGTGAAGTGATTTCTATTTATATAGTGCTTTTCTCTAGTGACTCAAAGCGCTTTACATAGTGAAAACCCAATATCTAAGTTACATTTAAACCAGTGTGGGTGGCACTGAGAGCAGGTGGGTAAAGTGTCTTGCCCAAGGACACAACGGCAGTGACTAGGATGGCGGATCGAACCTGCAACCCTCAGGTTGATGGCACGGCCACTCTACCAACCGAGCTATACTATATAATAGTATATATATTATAAATATAATATATATATATACTATATAATAGTATATATATTATATATATATAAATTATATAATATAATTTGCAAAATATGAATTTTGAAAATTGAGACAGGTGAACAGGTCCCGTATTGCCCTAATTTGGGGAAAATGTATACATTATTAACAACAGAAGAGAAGGTGCTTTAAGTATTTGAAGTTCAGGGGTTGCAGAAACCGTAAATTATTGTGGACTAATAATGCCTCGTATTGTGATGTTAAATGTGCACTTTTACATTTTGGTTCCATGTATAATCAACATTCCTCCCTCAGGCACGTTTAGTTCCTCTTTTAGTATTTCAGTACTATTGATGTATTCCAATGGTGTAGAAGTGCTGGGTCATCTGAGCCATTCCTCCAAGATTAGGGTTACAAAGAGGAATATAAAAGAAAATGGGTTTGAAAACTCTCACAAGTTCCTATCGTTGTACCTTCCCTTTATCTGTTTAGGAGTATACCAAAAAATAGCAATGGGCACACAAAAATGTCAGATTTGCTGGGGTGTTGCGATAGTTGAAGGCAGCACAAGGTGTTCTGTGTCTGGATAAGTCTTCCTTTTTTATTTGAGTACAGAATGTGCCTGCCTATTTCTCGAGGAAAATGAACATAGCTGTATTAAGTATCTCTGAAATATATTTGAGCTTCTTTGATTTGTCACCATTGTTGGATGACCTTTATCAATGAGAGCTGCATGTTTTAGTTATCTTTCAAATATCATCAACATACTCAGATATTTAGGTTGGTATGCAAATTTAAAGTTAAAGTACCACTGATTGTCACACACATACACACTAGGTGTGGTGAAATGTGTCCTCTGCATTTGACCCATCCCCTTGTTCCACCTCCTGGGATGTGAGGGTAGCAGTGAGCAGTAGCGGTGGCCGCACTCGGGAATCATTTTGGTGATTCAACCCCCAATTCCAACCCTTGATGCTGAGTGCCAAGCATGGAGGTAATGGGTCCCATTGTTATAGTCTTTGGTGTGACTCGGCCGGGGTTTGAACTCACGACCTACCGATCTCAGGGTGGACACTCTAACCACAAAGCCTTGTAACCGATGTGTGAGACGATAGTTTCAAGAAGATGCATAAAGAACTGTTGGAAAACGTTTTAAACAACAATATCATACAAGTTTAACAGACTGTATGAGCAAAATAAAAAGGACAGTAATACATAACAAGAATAAATTGACAGAAAAATTAAAATAGGAAGAGTAGGCAAATGAATGTCCAATATTTGAGATAACACATAAAGGTGAAATACAAACTGCAAGAGACTTAACCCTGAGGATCAACCAAAGAAAAATGATGGCGTTGGTGTTTTATTCAACATTGGCTCATGGCCACAGTTATATAAATGAAACATTTGAAATGATTTAATATTTAATATATATTTTTATGTTTTTTATTTTTTTTAAATAACTGCGTAGTGCTCAATTTTCCAGACATTCTTTCCCAAAACGTTGGTACCAACATTAATACAAAGCAACGCTGGACATGAACAGAATGGATATGAGCTGAAGTAAACAGGAAGGAAAGGTTCAAGGCTAGAACGTCAATCAAAAATGTGTCAATCTAATGAAAATATTGTGTGTCATTTATCAAAAGCTTGTATACAGCACCCGTAGATTACCTCTGTGGAGTGGAAAATTACAAGATTACAACAAGGTTTACCATTTTTTAAATCATTATGATCATCATCATGTTTTAGTTATTATTACTATTTTGTTATTAGATCAGAGCAGAGGCCTGATGCAAGATTTATTTTTATACAGGTTATGTTAAAGACTCAGCTACAGATTTGGAATACTATAAAGTCTGTTATCTTTTTAGCCAGTTACATCTCTATTATAACTTATAAAGTAGCGCTATCGTGCTCAGGAGCAAGTTATGTTCGAGGATAAGCACCACCTACAGTACCGAGATCAGAGATGACAAAAGCACCGCCTACTGTCCGATCGGTTGTTTCCGACGACACCGTTCAATGACTGAGGAAATTGGCACAGAAAGTGAAAGTTAAAAGCAGCTATTTTCCAGCATTGGGCAAAACTCTTTAGATTTTTATGATGAAAACTTTCAATCAATCAATCAATCAAAGTTTACTTATATAGCCCTTAATCACAAACGTCTCAAAGGGATGCACAAGCCACAACGACATCCTTGGCACAGATCCCACATCAGGGCAAGACAAAACTCAACCCAATGGGAACAACAAGAACCTTGAAAGGGACCGCAGATGTAGGGATCCCCACCTGGGTGACCGGTGCAATGGATGTCTAGTAGATACAGTTCATAATGTGAGAGTCTAGTTCATAGTGGATTAGATCAGAAGTGCCCAAATTTGTGGACCAAATTTGGCCCCCCAAAGCATTTTGTTTTGCCCGCCAAAAAGGTGCCTGACACCAACCCAGGTTGCAATTTGGATAAGTAAAACAACACCAAAAAGTATTAATTACACCATGAAAACAAAGTAGTAATTAATTGCAGTTCATGTGTACAGTATATTTGTTCATTCATTATGTTCCAGTAATTTCATGAAACTTCAACCTTTTTTTCCTTTATCAAGTTCAATAGCTTCATAGTATTCGTACTTGATCAAATGTATTGTGTTAGCAGAGTGATGAAAACTGTTCATTGTTAATGTTTGTGATTGGTCATCTGCTTCTAACCCCACCCCTTTTATGTGAAGGTGCTCGTGACAAGACAGGACGATCCCCGACAATGAATAAGCAAGTTTTTATCCGGCTTCGTAGTACCGTTGATTCCACATATTGGTTGAGACAGAAAACAAAGAAAAGACCCTGGATAAGTTCAACTTGATTCGTAGGTCAGGCCTTATAACAAATCCATATTTTAACTGTTTTCTGTGTTCTCTGCTGCTGTACCTTAAATTACAAAATATTTACTTTTGAAAATAAACCAGGAGGACATTATCTGCTATTGTCCGACAGTAATGGTTGGCTTGGTAGGTGTCTGGTCTCTATTGAGTGTTCTTGGCAATAACTAATTTTAAAGTTGTCATTATAAAAGCATTCTCCTTCTGGTGAGTTGATGCTTATTGTGATCAGGGATTAAAGTGGTGGTGGTTTTTTTTGTTTTGTTTTTAACGATGAGTTACAATTACCACCCTTTAAAAAAAAGTGTTATAGTCTGTGTGACTCAAGATATAATGTCATGGGGCTTGAAATTAGGGATCAGGGGAGTCACTAGGTTTTAAGAACAGGGAGGGCTGAGCCCCTAGGATGCAAGCGTGGGAAGTTCGAGATCCAAAAATGTTTGCACTTGCAAGCAATGTTCCCTCTAATTTTTCATGTGTGTGAGAAAACACAACAACTCCCCGAGCATTCAGTGGAGTACATTTGAGCACCATCAGACATGCACACTGTGGCCACATCAGACCAAACTTGTCCCAAACCTGACATAATGACAAGTTAAATGTTTTATTATTATAGTCAAATGACAGAGTCATTTTCATTAGATTATTTTCTAAAATCAGTGATTTGGCCTGCTTACAATGAAAATAACAAAAACAGCTTGTTTTTCATGAGCTGTGTAGTAGTATTGTATGTCTGGGTGGGTTTCCTGCTATGGAAATAATTTGTACCCTTTTCATAGATCACATTTCGTTCCCCTTAAAACATGCACATGTTGCACAATGATATGTAAGCGTTGGATAAAGTGTACATTCCTGTAACTTTCTGTCTGTAAAATACATATTTTTATTACCATTTATATAATCTAGTAACCACATTAATATCCATAACTTAACATTCTTAATAAATGACAGTAGAATAAGCACACATCTGTTTGGGGAGTCATAGTGTAACGACCTGGCATTTACAGTTTATGTGTGGTGTTGGAGTTGTCCGACTTTTTGTGTGGTCATAAACACATCAGTGGCTAGGTGCCATGAGTGTGTGTGTCGGCGCAAGTGAAAGCGAGCGAGTGGCTGCTGTTGATATGACAGATGACAACGAGTTGGTTTTGGCCTGGTTTGTACAGCAGAACATGACCAGCTTTGCGAGATATAACTTTTTTACTAATGTTTTTGGTATGGTTATCGCCGACAATAAACAGTTTTGCTCAATAAAGTGATCAATAAAGCATTTGGACAGACGTTGCAATAATTGAACAATGTTGGCGAACATTGTTTTATCTGCTGTGGCTGCTTGTTGTCACCTGTCACTCACAGAGTTGCGTTGCAAAGTCCTAAAGAATAAATTGTTATGTATTTATTTTGTTTATGTTAGGAAACGGTGAGGTGGATCCCAAGGATGCAGAGACGAATTTGTGTTTACAATTGTTCTTCCTTTTATTTGGCGGAAGCACAAGGTAGCAAACAAAGGCGATGGTGGAAAACACAAAACACACCATGTAAAAAACTACTAAGAGGAAAATAAACACACAAAACTAAAAGCGCTAGACAAGGCTAGGAAAAATATACTTCATGAAAGAAGTAAATAGACTTGGTCCAAAATAAAACGCTAGACAAGGCTAGGAATAATACGGGCCAACCTGAGATGAAAAGTACGCGATGAACTAGTGAGTTCTCGTGGCACGACCAACAGGTTTGCAAGCAATGGCAAAGTTCCGGCGCTCACCGGTTGTCAGCAGCCTGGTTAAATAAGCTGTTACTAATTACTGTCAGGTGTGTGCTGCTGCCTTGCGTCAGCTGCACTCCATACTGTGAACGAGAGAGAGAGTGAACATGGAGTGCAGACAACAGAAATGAGCAAGGACATTTACAGATTACCACAGTACCCCCCCCTCAACGGACGCCTCCTGGCGGCTTACCTGGCTTGTCTGGGAATCGAACGTAAAATTCCTTGATCAAGTCCTTGTCAATTATAAGCGATCTAGAAATCCATGACCGTTCCTCCGGGCCGTACCCCTCCCAGTCCACCAGGTATTGGAAACCCCTGCCCCTTCTTCTCACATCCAAGATGGTGTTTACTGTATATGCTGGGTGACCCTCAACCATCCTGGGTGGAGGAGGCGGTACCTCAGGAGGACTGAGCGGGCTGGATGAGACAGGCTTGATGCGGGACACGTGAAAAACAGGATGGCACTTGAGAGATCTAGGGAGATGGAGCTTGACTGCAACACGATTGATGATCTTGGCAATGGGGAATGGTCCAATGAACCTGGGAGCCAGTTTCCTAGATTCGGTGGCCAATGGTAGGTCCCGAGACGATAACCAGACCTTCTGTCCCAACCGGTAGTGTGGGGCTGGTGTGCGATGGCGGTTGGCTAAGAGTTGATTCCTGGCCGATGTTCTTCTTAACGCCGCCCTGGTGTTGCGCCAAGCCTGGTGAGCCCGATGCAGGTGTGCAGTAACTGATGGAACGTCGGCACTGGGTTGGGTAGAAGGAAAAACTGGTGGTTGGAACCCATAGGCGACGTGAAATGGAGACAGGCCGGTGGCGGAGCTAATGAGGGAATTGTGAGCGTATTCGATCCATGGGAGATTCTCAGACCAGGTCGAAGGTTGCTGATGACAAGTGCACCGGATGGCTGCCTCCAAGTCTTGGTTGGTCCGCTCGGTCTGTCCATTGCTCTGAGGGTGGTAGCCGGAGGACAGGCTAGGGGAGGCCCCCAGAGATTTGCAGAATGCCCTCCAGACGGCCGAGGAAAACTGTGGTCCTCTGTCGGATACCACATCAGTGGGGATGCCGTGCAGCCGGAAAGCGTGGAGCACTAATAATTGGGCAGTTTCAAGAGCTGACGGCAGCTTGGAGAGGGCCACGAAGTGGGCCATCTTCGAGAACCGGTCCACAATGGTCAAGACGGTGTCATTACCCTCGGAGGGGGGCAGTCCTGTGACAAAGTCCACAGCTATGTGTGACCACGGGCGGGAGGGGATGGGTAATGGGTGTAACAGTCCTGCTGGAGCCTGGTGGGATGCCTTGTTCCGGGCGCAGATCCGACATGCTGCCACAAACGCCTTCGTATCTGCCAGAATGGATGGCCACCAAAAACGCTGGGAGAGGACAAAACTGGTGCGACGAATACCTGGATGGCAAGCGATCTTTGACCCATGTGCCCAATCCAGAACGCTGGAACGGAGCCGAGGAACCACAAACAACCGACCTGGTGGGCAGCCCCGAGGAGATGTGTCCGACTTCAGGGCCTCCAGGACTTGCCGCTCGATGTCCCACTGGAGTCCCCCAATGACGTGGGTATGGGGAACAATTGGTTCATGTGAAGAATTCTCAAAGGACGAAGAGTAGACACGGGACAGGGCATCGGGCTTCCCATTCTGAGAACCAGGTCGGAACGTGATGATAAAGTTAAAACGGGTCAGAAATAGTTGCCACCTGGCCTGGCGGGGGTTCAGTCTCTGTGCGGTCCTTAAGTAGGACAGGTTCTTGTGGTCTGTGTAGATGATGAATGGTTGCTCCGCCCCTTCCAGCCAATGTCTCCACTCCTGAAGGGCCAAAATGACCGCCAGAAGCTCCCTGTTGCCAATGTCATAATTTCTCTCAGCAGGGGATAGGCGACGAGAGAAGAAAGCACAGGGGTGCAACTTCTGGTCGGTGGTGGATTGCTGGGAGAGTACGGCCCCTACACCTGAATCAGAAGCGTCCACCTCAACAAAAAATTGGAGAGAACGGTCAGGGTAACACAGAACAGGAGCCGAAGTAAACAATCTTTTCAGCCTCAAGAACGCGGAATTGGCTTCGGGTGTCCATTCAAACGGAACCTTAGTAGAGGTTAGCCTCGTAAGTGGCTCAGCGACGCGACTAAAATTACGAATAAATCGCCTATAAAAATTAGAGAAGCCCAAGAATCTCTGAAGGTGCTTCTTGGAAACCGGAGTGGGCCAATCTACTACTGCTTTTACCTTAGCGGGATCCGGTCTGAGTCTACCCTCCTCAATGATAAAACCTAAGAATGGAATGGAGGATGAGTGAAACTCGCATTTTTCCGCCTTGACGAACAGTTTGTTCTCGAGCAATCGTTGAAGGACTAACCGAACCTGCTGCACATGTTCGTCAAATGTTGATGAATAAATTAATATATCGTCCAAGTAAACAAAGAGAAAACGACCTGTCATGTCCCGAAAAATGTCATTAATGAAGGCCTGAAAAACGCCAGGTGCATTAGTAAGTCCAAAAGGCATGACAAGATACTCAAAATGTCCGAGAGGAGTGTTGAATGCGGTCTTCCATTCATCCCCCTCTCGGATGCGAACTAGATGGTAAGCGTTACGTAGATCGAGTTTAGTAAAAAACCTAGCTGATTGTAATGGAGTAAAAGCAGAATCAAGGAGTGGTAGAGGATACTTATTCTTGATAGTAATCTGATTAAGAGTGCGGTAGTCTATACAAGGCCGTAGGGACTTGTCCTTCTTTTCGACAAAAAAAAATCCAGCGGCTACAGGTGCGGTCGAAGGGCGAATGAGGCCGGCAGCTATAGATGTGTTTATGTATTCTTCTAGTGCTTTGAGTTCGGTGTTAGACACCTTGTACATACGGGTCGATGGTAACGCCGCCCCGGCTAGCAAATCAATGCCACAATCGTAGGGTCGGTGGGGGGGAAGTGAGAGTGCTCTATCCTTGCTAAACACCGCCCTTAAGTCATGGTAGTGCTTGGGCACGTTTGTCAAGTCTATGTTCTCTATAACAGCGGTAGGTGGCGGTGTATGAGATCCTGCTGCGGAACGAAGACAATGTGTGTGGCAGGTTACACTCCAATTAATAATGGCCGAACGAGGCCAGTCTATGTGCGGGTTATGCTTATGTAACCAGGTTAACCCTAGAATGACGGGCGCGGACCGTGATGGCACAACAAGAAAAATTATTTTCTCACAATGATTACCAGACAAGCGCAGGTTGAGTGGGAGTGTCTGGTGGGTTATGCTGGCTAATAGGCGCCCATCAAGAGAATACACCCTCTTGGGCACATACAGTTTGACAACAGGAATCTTATGGAGTCTCATGAACTCAAAATCCAAAAAGTTATCATCTGCTCCTGAGTCAATGAGAGCGCAAATGTCTATTTGTTGGTTAGACCAAGAAAGAGTACCTTTTAGCTGCATTCTGCCTGCGGCCAACGAAGGAGAACGGCGACCTCTGGTGGACGTGTCCTCTGGCGAGTGAGGGCGCACTCGTGGCCGTGCGGCGGGGCGCGGCAGTTCTTTGCAGCGGGAGATGAGATGATCAGCGGCCCCACAGTATAGGCAGAGTTGGAGGTGAACGCGACGTTCCCTCTCGGCGGCGGTGAGTCGGTGGCCTCCCAGTTGCATCGGCTCATCTATCTGCCATGAAGGGGAGGTGTCTTCGAGTTGCTCCGTCTTGCAGATGGCAGGTCTAGCTGGCGCTGATTGGCTGCTAGGTGGGGCTTGTCTCCCTCGTCGGTCCCTCCTCTCCTCCAATAGGCGGAAGTCGATTTGCACCGCCAGCTCGATGAGATCATCCAGATTCGTCGGGAGTGACAGCGGGATCATCATGTGACGAATCTCGTCCGCGAGACCCAGGAAGAAAGCGTCCAACAGCGCTGAGGGACCCCAGTCACAATCGGCCGCCATGGTGCGGAACTCGATCGCGTAATCCGCGACCCGTCGTGAACCCTGTTGCAGCCGGAAAAGGGATCTCGCTGCCTCTCTACCTGGGAGTCGTCGTTGAAAGATTTGCTTCAAGGATTTGGAAAAGTTCGCGTATGTGGAGCTGGAGGTGGTCTGGCGGTTCCATTCGGCAGTCGCCCAGGTGCCAGCACGGCCAGACAGGTGAGAGATGACAAACGCTACCTTAGCCCGCTCAGAGGTGAATGCGGAAGCGTTTAGCTCGAAATGAAGTTCACACTGCGTCAAGAACTGTCTTACGTCTTCCCTTTCCCCGGAAAAACGTTCGGGTCGGGATAGCCGTATGTTGCCGGTACTTGCGGGTTGTGTAGGTTGGGTGGATGCCTGGTCAGGCACAGTGGTCGAGGTGGGTATGACGGTGGCTAGCAGCGTGTTGACTCGCTCCAACATGGCGTCTTGACGCTCCGACATCCCCTGTAGACCTCGGCTCAGGTGGTCGAGCTGGTCCCCCTGCTGGTTGATCCGTTGAGCATGGCCTTGAAATGCTCTTTTCCAGGAGTCTGTCTCTGCGGGTTCCATGGTATGGCCGGAACTTTCTGTTAGGAAACGGTGAGGTGGATCCCAAGGATGCAGAGACGAATTTGTGTTTACAATTGTTCTTCCTTTTATTTGGCGGAAGCACAAGGTAGCAAACAAAGGCGATGGTGGAAAACACAAAACACACCATGTAAAAAAAACTACTAAGAGGAAAATAAACACACAAAACTAAAAGCGCTAGACAAGGCTAGGAAAAATATACTTCATGAAAGAAGTAAATAGACTTGGTCCAAAATAAAACGCTAGACAAGGCTAGGAATAATACGGGCCAACCTGAGATGAAAAGTACGCGATGAACTAGTGAGTTCTCGTGGCACGACCAACAGGTTTGCAAGCAATGGCAAAGTTCCGGCGCTCACCGGTTGTCAGCAGCCTGGTTAAATAAGCTGTTACTAATTACTGTCAGGTGTGTGCTGCTGCCTTGCGTCAGCTGCACTCCATACTGTGAACGAGAGAGAGAGTGAACATGGAGTGCAGACAACAGAAATGAGCAAGGACATTTACAGATTACCACAGTTTAGAGTTTTGATTGGACTATATTTTGGGACACGGGAGGAGTGTGCAATTGCCTTACAGCAGACCTGGGCAAATTAAGGCCCGGGGGCCACATGCGGCCCGTTAGGCTTTTCAATCTGGCCCGCCGGGCATTCCTAAATAATTGTTTTATATCTTTAAGATGGAAAGTGTAGCTGCCATTATGATGTACAGTGATGTTTTCTAATGACCGTAAGTCTTGAACTATACAAATTATTTCTATGGTTGGAATCTGTACTTTTGCATGATATTTTAGTGACTAGTGTTGTCCTGATACCAATATTATTTTGATAAAGGGGACCAGAAAAAAATGCATTATTGGCTTTATTTTAACAAACAATCTTAGGGTGCGGCAGACCGGTACTTTTCAGAGGCGGTATGGTACTGAATATGATTCATTAGTATTGCGGTACTATACTAATACCCGTATACCGTACAACCCTACTAGTTACTATGGTAATCTACGTCACAGCAGGTCAGACGAGGCACCAAGCTGTGTGGGTGTGGCTTGATTGTAAAATATGTCGATTGAGAGGGGTGTGACGTTCATATGTTCTCAATATTCAGGGTTTTATCGTTCATAGAAAAATGTAAAATTCAATTTTTAGCATTCAATCAGACTTTATTGTGAGGTTTTGTATTAGTTTTCCTAAAAAATAGATATACCGGCCCCCAGACACATTTGTATTCTCTAAATATGGCCCCTAGTCAAAATAATTGCCCAGGCCTTCCTTTCAGGGAACATTGCTCAAACGAGTTTTCCGCTCACAACTTTCTGGCACTGTATGACAATTACACAGACAAACACTTAAAAAATCTAAATGGTTAAAAATGGAACCGGAACAACGTTTTAGTCATCTTTGGTAAACATATGATGGCCACAAAAAAATTTGAGTAATTCACACTAAATTATTTAGGATTAAAATTAAAATAGGACGAACAACGCCCATGTTATGGATGTAAATTACAAAAATATTGACATCGCTGACATCATGACGTTCCTCAGTGATCATGTTAGGCCCTTTTCAGAGAACACTTCTTCATCCTCTGCTCCTTCAAGAATCTGCCGTTCGACTTTTCCCCGTCTTTGTTCTCTTCATCTTTCATTTTCTTTTGTACATACTGGCCAATCTCCATACTTCTGTTCTGCATCCCGCCTCTTTGAACCTGACTTCTGCTTTATCTTCTCCATTGCTACAGCAGTCCCCTCTTCTCCACCTGCCCAACCATCTGCTGATCATGCCCTTATTACTCTGCAGAGGGAGTGTCTTCAATGAGGGGCCGTTAGGGACATTATTCAGAATTACCTCTTACATACACGACTGAAATGCTCTCACATAAACAACTGAAATATTTTTCTTTTATACACACTACTGAAACACTCTTTTAAACACTACTGAAATGCTCTTACATACACTACTGAAATGCTCTCACATAAACAACTGAAATATTTTTCTCTCACACACCCTACTGAAACACTACTGAAATGCTCTTACATATACTACTGAAACACTCTTATAAACACTACTGAAACACTCTTATAAACACTACTGAAATGCTCTTACATATACTACTGAAACACTCTTATAAACACTACTGAAACACTCTTATAAACACTACTGAAACACTCTTATAAACACTACTGAAATGCTCTTACATATACTACTGAAACACTCTTATAAACACTACTGAAACACTCTTATAAACACTACTGAAATACTCTTACATACACTACTGAAACACTCTTATAAACACTACTGAAATACTCTTACACACACTACTGAAACACTCTTATAAACACTACTGAAACACTCTTATAAACACTACTGAAACACTCTTATAAACACTACTGAAACATTCTTACATACACTACTGGAACACTCTTATAAACACTACTGAAATGTTTTTGTCTCACGCACACACACACACACATACCTGGAATTATTTTTCACTAGTATGTATAAACGGATTTCACCCGTGTGTGTGTGTGTGCTTTTTACACGTGTGTGTAAGGGACAACAATTTCAGTAGTATGTGTGCAAAGATTTCAGTTATGTGTATGAGCGCATCTTACCATTGTGTATACGAGCATTTTACCACTATGTGTAAGAGCATCTTACTAGTGTGTGTGAGCGATGTTGCATTCCGGTTCCGGTATAATCTCCGCCCCTTTTCAGACAAGTTTATTTTTATTTTTTTTTAAGCCAAGTTGTGGACAAAATGTCTGCCGACAAGTAGCTTAACCGAGGCGGGAGCTCCACTTCATAATTTGAGGGCTTCAGCGGAGAATATAAGAACACTTTCAATGCAACAAGGGTCGCGCTGCCGCCATGGGTCTCCCCCGCAGGACGCGGCACCTGAGCGGCCACACAGCGGTGCCTTTCTCCTCCCGACAGCCAAGCAGCCTGGAGCACTCGTTCCATTGCGAGTTTGCACCGCACACATGCAACGTTTCAGTTCATGGACATCGGGGCAAAAGGAGGAAAAGGTAATTAGACATTATTTATTTCTAAATGATTGTTGAATCACACGAAATGTAAGACAACATGGCATTGTAGTGAGCTACAATGGTAACATGTCAAAATGTGAGTCACGTCGTGTTACGTCAGTAGCTAATCATATACTAATGATAATGGATTGCATTTATTTAGCGCTTATCGACTAGATAAGGGGTCCCCAAACTACGGCCCGCGGGCCGGTTACGGCCCTCCAAAGTCCAACATCCGGCCCGCTGGAAAAAAAAAAAAAGTGTATTATTATTTTCAATCTGTCTTTTCTAATCCATTTTTTGGTGTCCCCTAGCCGCTCAGGCAAATCATATTGTCTACAAATGCATTTCCCTGTATGACTTATATTGTCTTAGCTGTTTTCATGTGATCTGATTGTTACATTCTTATTTCAGAGTCACCACACAGCTGCATGACCATTTCAACAAGGATGGAATAAACAACCTCTGGATTCATGGAACTTCTCTGCACACAAATATATTAATTGGAATATTCAATACATTTCTCATAAACATATTAAATATCTTTTTTTTTTTTTCTCAAAAAAGGTTCCCTATGCCTTATTATTTATATACTTTTCAATGCTTCTTGTAGTCAGACAATAGATATTGTTTGTCTAAAATTATAGTTTAAGTTAATGTGTTAATATTTACACCTAGCCCCTAACCTAAATACAATAATCATAAGACAAAAAAATGGTGTATCACAAACATTTGGGACAAGTTTGGGGAGATTTTGACAAAGTGTGTGTGGTGGTGGGGGCTGGATGACATTACTAGTCAGAACATAAAATAACTTAAAAACGTCAACCGTAGAAACATAAATGTTCACAGCACAAACGTATTGCGGTGTTATTCTGATATTTGCAATAATAAAGTGGGCAACTTCATACAAGTCTGTATAACAGGTTCCTTATTTATTTATTTTTTACAAAATGTTTAAACAAAATGTTAATTCGCAGAATACACTGCACAAGTGAAGAAAACATTTTAACAAGCCTTATAATTCCCATGTTGTCCATTGAATAAAGTGCAGAATTGAAGTGAAAATGTCTATTCTATAGTTGCCATCATTTTCAAGTGGGTTCACTTGTTGAAAAATGTTCATTGTTGTCTCATTAATGTTTACATCTATGTTTGGAATTACACACCGACAAGTATTGAAAGGATATGAATAATGAGACTTAAGCAACCTTTCTGAGCCAAAAAAGGTTGTTTTCAACACACTGTTGAAAATAATATTCACAATGTTTCTATGTGAAATTTATTGAATATTCCAATTAATATATTTGTGTGCAGAGAAGTTCCATGAATCCAGAGGTTGTTTATTCCGTCCTTGTTGAAATGGTCATGCAGCTGTGTGGTGACTCTGAAATAAGAATGTAACAATCAGATCACATGAAAACAGCTAAGACAATATACGTCATACAGGGAAATGCATTTGTAGACAATATGATTTGCCTGAGCGGCTAGGGGACACCAAAAAGTGGATTAGAAAAGACAGATTGAAAATAATAATACAAATTTATTTTTTTTCCCAGCGGGCTGGATGTTGGACTTTGGAGGGCCGTAACCGGCCCGCGGGCCGTAGTTTGGGAACCCCTTATCTAGTCGATAAGCGCTAAATAAATGCAATCCATTATCATTAGTATATGATTAGCTACTGACGTAACACGACGTGACTCACATTTTGACATGGTACCATTGTAGCTCACTACAATGCCATGTTGTCTTACATTTCGTGTGATTCAACAATCATTTAGAAATAAATAATGTCTAATTACCTTTTCCTCCTTTCCCCTAGAGGCGGGGGGGGGGGGGGGTTACCCACATATGCGGTCCTCTCCAAGGTTTCTCATAGTCATTCACCGACGTCCCACTCGGGTGAGTTTTTCCTTGCCCGTATGTGGGCTCTGTACCGAGGATATCGTTGTGGTTTGTGCAGCCCTTTGAGACACTTGTGATTTAGGGCTATATAAATAAACCTTGATTGATTGATTGATTGATTTCCCCGATGTCCATGAACTGAAACGTTGCATGTGTGCGGTGCAAACTCGCAATGGAACGAGTGCTCCAGGTTGCTTGGCTGTCGGGAGGAGAAAGGCACCGCTGTGTGGCCGCTCAGGTGCCGCGTCCTGCGGGGGAGACCCATGGCGGCAGCGCGACCCTTGTTGCATTGAAAGTGTTCTTATATTCTCCGCTGAAGCCCTCAAATTATGAAGTGGAGCTCCAGCCTCGGTTAAGCTACTTGTCGGCAGACATTTTGTCCACAACTTGGCTTTAAAAAAAATAAAAAAAACTTGTCTGAAAAGGGTCGGGGATTATACCGGAATCGGAATGCAACATCGCTCACACACACTAGTAAGATGCTCTTACACATAGTGGTAAAATGCTCGTATACACAATGGTAAGATGCGCTCATACACATAACTGAAATCTTTGCACACATACTACTGAAATTGTTGTCCCTTACACACACGTGTAAAAAGCACACACACACACGGGTGAAATCCGTTTATACATACTAGTGAAAAATAATTCCAGGAATGTGTGTGTGTGCGTGAGACAAAAACATTTCAGTAGTGTTTATAAGAGTGTTTCAGTAGTGTATGTAAGAATGTTTCAGTAGTGTTTATAAGAGTGTTTCAGTAGTGTTTATAAGAGTGTTTCAGTAGTGTTTATAAGAGTGTTTCAGTAGTGTATGTAAGAGTATTTCAGTAGTGTTTATAAGAGTGTTTCAGTAGTGTATGTAAGAGTATTTCAGTAGTGTTTATAAGAGTGTTTCAGTAGTGTTTATAAGAGTGTTTCAGTAGTGTTTATAGGAGTGTTTCAGTAGTGTATGTAAGAGTATTTCAGTAGTGTTTATAAGAGTGTTTCAGTAGTGTATGTAAGAGTATTTCAGTAGTGTTTATAAGAGTGTTTCAGTAGTGTATGTAAGAGTATTTCAGTAGTGTTTATAAGAGTGTTTCAGTAGTGTATGTAAGAGTATTTCAGTAGTGTTTATAAGAGTGTTTCAGTAGTGTTTATAAGAGTGTTTCAGTAGTATATGTAAGAGCATTTCAGTAGTGTTTATAAGAGTGTTTCAGTAGTGTTTATAAGAGTGTTTCAGTAGTATATGTAAGAGCATTTCAGTAGTGTTTATAAGAGTGTTTCAGTAGGGTGTGTGAGAGAAAAAGATTTCAGTTGTTTATGTGAGAGCATTTCAGTAGTGTATGTAAGAGCATTTCAGTAGTGTTTATAAGAGTGTTTCAGTAGTGTGTATAAAATAAAAAGATTTCAGTTGTTTATGTGAGAGCATTTCAGTAGTGTATGTAATAGGTAATTCTGAATAATGTCCCTAACGGCCCCTCATACTCTTCCCCTTCAGACCGCCCTATTCTCCTTGGTGTCCCCCACTCCGTCACTTCTCTTTTAGACTTTCTCCCGAAACAATCAGTGCATCTCACATTACATCTTTCTTTCATCTGTTCACCTGTTTTTCGCTCCATTTATTCACACAGCCAGCTACTCTTCCTCTGTTCCTCCCAACCAGTCTAGACCCTACAGCAGTGGGATCAGAATGAAGAGGAGATTGAGCACAAGCCAAGATAAGCTCTCCCCGCAGGTCAGTGTCTATGTACCAGCTGATATAAATCAGTCAACACCCCGGGATAGTATTGCTTTGTTGTCTTTTCCACTGTTTTAGTTGCCCTTTTTAATCACTTTTCAGTGAAGGACAAGCATAAAGTATTGTATAAAAATGCTCATTCGGCATTATTAGTAGCAGTTGATACCAATCTCAAAGTAGTAATCAAAACAACTTTACAATTTGAAGTGCAGTAATGCAGTAACAGATATGAAAATACCTTAATGTATTGTACATGACAAACAAACTGCTAAGATGCCTAAGAAAAAAAATGTAAAGTTGTCATTAAAATATTTTAAGTAGAGGAATGGCTTTGTGTTCTTTTGAAAGCTAACAAGCTGAATATTATCCCCAGCAATCAGAAGTCGTTGGAACGCTAAGCGGTTAAACACATTACATCAGTGGACCCCAACAACCGGTCCGAGGACCAGTATGCTTCCATTACGCACTTGCTGATGGGCCACACAGAAACATTAAATTATTTATAAACAACATGTCATATTACAATTTTTTCCCTACATTTAAAACATTTCCTTGTGGTCTACACCAGTGTTTTTCAACCACTGTGCCCCGCTCTCTAGTGTGCCGTGAGATATTGTCTTGTGTGCCGTGGGGAATTTTGCAACCTTACCTAAATGGTCTAAAAACTATTATTTGCAAATCAATATTTATAATCTGCAAATAATGTGCCGTTGTCTAGTGTCTGTGCTGTATAGAGCTCGGCAGGGTAACCATGTAATACTCCATATCAGTAGGTGGCAGCAGGTAGTTCATTGCTTTGTAGAAGTCGGAACGCGTCGAGGATGGTTTGTCGTAATCCCAATATGCAGAGCACAGCGGGAGACAGTGTACAGGTAAAAAAGGTATGTTACGCTTAAACCAAAAATGTAAAAAAGGCAAGTACTGCTAGGAAAAGGCACTGAAGGATAGGGATGGCTATGCAATACGAAAGTAAAACTGAACTGGCTACAAAGTAAACAAAAACAGAATGCTGGACGACTGCAAAGACTTGCAGTGTGTGTCCTTACATGACATGACAATCAACAATGTCCCCACAAAGAAGGATAGCGTCCGCACAACTGAAATAGTCTTGTTTGCCAATACAAAGCAGGTCAGGCAATAGCACTCAAAGAAAGGCGTGAAGCTGCTAAAGGAAAACATCAACAAAACAGGAAGAGCCACCAAAATAACAGCGCAAGACAGGAACTAAAGCACTACACACAGGAAAACAACAACGAACTAAAAAAAAAAAAAAAGACAACCTGGTGGAGTTTCATTTTTTAATCTTTCTGCTGGTGGTGTGCCTCCGTATTTTTTCAAAGAAAAAAAATGTGCCTTGGCTCCAAAAAGGTTGAAAAACACTGGTCTACATAACATGTACTGGTGGTTCTTTGGTCAAAATAATGCTAAGATTATGCTTTATGGACCATTTTCAAGCTTCTTTTTGACCGTCTCTTCAGGATGCGCTGTTTTTTGGGCAATCTAATTTACGTGCCGCCACTTCGACTGCGTCTTCTCCCCGTCAGACATGTTGTAGTTTTCAGCGCTTTACTGACAGATATGAGTTAGAACTGTACGCTACTTTATATTAGAAATGGCAACAGCGGAAGATGCATGTGCATGTACGAGCCAGTCTGCCCCACAACAAGAGGATACAGAAAAATAAGGAGCTTATTGATTACAGCACTGGACTACAATGGCAAACTGGTGCAAAGCTCCCTAGGTACAGTATATGTCTACCATTTACCAGGGTATCTGCAGACGTCACAGGACAGAGCAAATTCCAGTTTGTTTGTTTGGAAGAAGTATTAAGGAAGGCATTTTTAAATATCTCTTCAAGGCCTCCACTTTTTGAATTCAAATTTTCGAGACTTGTGGGGGCCCAACTACCACTGTTGGTAAAACCAGCGTTAGAAGGTAACAGCTTTATTAACGGCGTTATTTTATTTTTTTTTAGTAACGAGCAATCTCATTAATTACGTTTTTTTTTTTAAATCAGATTAGTCACATTTTGGAATTTTGATTAATCATGATTAATCACATTTGATTACTCATTGCATTATTAATACTAGCTGTAGAAAATACTTTGATGTTTGTACACAGATGCAATTTTAATATCAGAATGACATTCAGGAACATTTTGAAACTTGAATGCATGCCAATTATTTGCCCAAAACTTGCAAACAGTTTTATCATAAGTTCTTTTAGGCTGCATTTCTTAAAGGCCAAATTTCCCTTTGTGTCTATTGACCGAAGTTTACATTTTTGGCACCGTATTGGGTTTTGTACTTTTTTAACATTTAATTGTGTTACTTTATGGAATATTTATACATTTATACTTTTTTTTTTCATGCATATCATATGGCATACTGCAATCTAATGGGTTCAGATGAATGTCAAATGATCTAAAATACTATATATAGTGTTTTTATTCTTCAATCAGTTAATAAACTTATTTGACATTCATTATTGAACTTAATAGCGTAAAAAATAGCAAAATGAAGAAATACGTCACAGTTACTTTACTGAGTAACTAATTACTCTCACAATGAGATAACTGAATTACTAACTCAACCACTTGTTGTGAGAAGTAATGTGTAACTCTAATAACTTCTATAAAGTAATCTGACCAACACTGCCAACTACACAAAAGCAGGTCCCACAGGTAAGAAAAGTTGGTTTTGCACGATAGGTCCCCTTTTGCCTGTCCCACTAGACATGCCAATACGCTTGTTCATAGAGGTGTATTGAAACACCTGATAGGAAGTCACCATTTGATATATTTAATGTGTTTTGTCCCATGTAACAAAGTTACATGGGACAAAACACATTAATGAACACATAAAATGTAAATGTGCGAAATTGTAGCGTGTTATGGTGACTTGTATTTTGCATCTACTTATTTTTGCCTTGTCTATCTGCCACATGTGGAAGGCCAGTCTGGGAAAATAATGCCTACATTAAACCCGTCCCTGGTGCTACAAAGGTTGGGGACCCCTGCATTACATTGTTCCTCGTAACAGATGTTGACCACATGAGTGCCCACTGCCCTCCTAATCAAACCTACTCAGATACAAATAAAGTTATAGTTCTATAGCTAGGGCCTCTACTGGCTACATTGGGGACCTAAGCAGAATTTTATTTCAAGCCCCCTCCGACACACACACACATGCATGCATACACACTCAAACACATACACTCTCACATGCACACGCATGCATGCATTTTTTTTTTACACTTTTTAAAAAATTGTGCGAAACACAGTTTAAACTATTTGACTCAAACTTGATTTAATTAGGTGCATGTCTTAGACTGAAAAGAATACATGGGAAATAAAGTGTTCTTCCAAATAACAGAATCAACATAATTGGAAAAAACAAATGAGCAAATCTTCGCGCCACAACTCCCACCAGGGATCAAACCTGTGACTTCTACCTTACTAGTATAACACTTTAACACTGTGACAGCAGCAGGGGGATTGTGCTATTATATTCTCATTAGTAACAGAGCAGGAAGGGGCAGGAATAAGATCTCCATAACATTTTAAATGAAGCACCCTGTCATTCATATAAACTAAAAAAATATAACAATAGCTTTTGTTACCATTAGTGGTTTAACAAAACATATATAGTTTTCAAGTTTATATTTTTCACAATTACTATTTGTATTGAATGAAAATGTATCAACATTCCGAAAAATTTGTTTGGCGTTTAGGCCTGTCACTTACCGCTGGTAGTCATGCAGAGAGTGCGTGCACACATACCATAGTCATGCAGAGTGCGTGCACACATACTATAGTCATGCAGAGTGTGTGAACACATACTATAGTCATGTAGAGTGTGTGAACACATACTATAGTCATGTAGAGTGTGTGAACACATACTATAGTCATGCAGAGTGTGTGAACACATACTATAGCAGGGGTGGGCAATTAATTTTTACCGGGGGCCGCATGAGCTACCCGAGCACTGCTGGAGGGCCACATCGACAATATTTCAATTAAATTTTGCTCAATATTATTTTTGATATATACCGTAAGATAAATAATAATAATAATAATAATAATAATAATAATTAATAATAATAGTAATACTTCAACATAGTGTGTGTAACAGCATTCCATGACTAATATAAATAAATTAACATTAATAATAAATGACAGTAAAATAAGCACACGTATGACTGAGGAGTCATAGCTTAACTTTGTGTGGTGTTTGAGTTGTCCGACTTTTTGTGTGGCCATAAACGCACCAGTGGTTTAGTGCTATGCGTGTTGGTGACAGATGACAAGTTGGTTTTGGCCTGGTTTGTACGGCAGAAAATGACCAGTTTTTCGAGATAGAATTGTTTTACTCATGTTTTTGGTGTGGTTATGTCCGAATATAAACCGTTTTGCTCAATAAAGTGATCGATATAATTCCTGTCCTCGAAGCATCTCGATAGACGTTACAATAATTGAACGGTGTTCAATTGAACGGTGTTGTAAACGGTGTTGACGAACACCATTAGGGCCGCTTATTGTCACTGTCACTCAAAGTTGCATTGCAAAATTCCATAGAATAAATATGTTTATTTTGTTTAGAATTCAGATGGGATTTGATTTGGTGCGCGGCATATACTTGCTGCGCGCAGCGGACGCTTGAGCAGTGCGCAATTGCGCAGGCACGCACCTTAGAGGGGACGTTGCTTTGCAGTCCATGTCTTGTTGAAAACACGGCATTCCTCATCAACTTTTCTCTTTTTAGCGTCTCGGGTGTAAACCGTGCATCACTTGTCGCTGCATGTGCACCTTCACTCGCAGGTTACACACGGACACACGCCCTTAAATAATACTTTTCAAAATAAAAGCAGCACAGTTGTATTGCGCGCAGGACATAGATGTTTTTTCAACTTTATTTTGTAATTGCAGCTGTTCACATTCACTCACAACCACGCACACGCATACGTCCACACGGAAGTAATACAAATAACAATTTTCAAAACAAAAGCAGCACCGTTGTATTGCACACTCGACATAGATACTTTTTAAAATGTATTTTGTAATTTATAATTGGCCTCACGCGGGCCGGACAGGGACGCACAAAGGGCCGGATGCGGCCCGCGGGCCGCAGAATGCCCAGGTCTGTACTATAGTCATGCAGAGTGTGTGAACACATACCATAGTCATGCAGAGTGCGTGCACACATACTTTAGTCATGCAGAGTGTGTGAACACATACTATAGTCATGTAGAGTGTGTGAACACATACTATAGTCATGCAGAGTGTGTGAACACATACTATAGTCATGCAGAGTGTGTGAACACATACTATAGTCATGCAGAGTGTGTGAACACATACTATAGTCATGCAGAGTGCGCGCACACATACTAAAGCAGTCCCAGAGGAGCAACGAACACTTTAAAGTCGCGTTGTTGTTATGATAGAATATACATTCAATGATGTGTAACGTCAGCTTGCCAAACTTACAACACACAAAGCCAAAACGCGTGCAGGTGTTACGTACTATGCAGTGTTTGGAAAAGTGTTGTTACATAATAACGGTGTTACTAAAAATACTAGTAACAAGTAATCTAATTACTTTTATCTATGTTACATCGTCAATTACGATACGTTTGATGTAACGTACAAACGCTACTGTTGATGCGGACAATACAGTTTTAGAACCCCAGCAAGTTCACTTCAGACACTTCACACACACAGACACACACAAACACACAAAGACACATACACACTCTTGTATTTGTTACATTCTTGAGACCTCGGAAAAATGTCTACCTCTAGTGTTATGCTAAAAGTCGTAATTTTACTCAACGCAAGTCAAAATTTTACAAGAAAAACTGAACATTTGTGGAATATTATGATAAAAGTTGGAATTTTACTCAATAACAGTCGCAATTTTACAAGAAAAGCCTAACATTTTGGCAATTTTATGAAAAGAGTCGTAATTTTACTCAAAAGTCACAATTTTATAAGAAAACTTAAAAATGTTGGCAATATTATGATAATAATCGGAATTTTACTTGGCAAAATTATGACACACTGGCGTTTTTTTCGGGGATGAATAGGGAAGTCCTTTAGCTGCTGTCTTGTTTTATCATATATTGCTGCCTTTGCACCTTTCAATATTTACTTTTGTATGCACATTAAATCATCAAAAAATCCAGACTTTGGAGCGCTGTTCACAGACTCTAGTATTTGGCTCTCTATTAGATGCAATGGTTTTCAGTATTGGGACCATGATTTAGGTCCTAACTTTTCCTTGTTGGTGTCTCAAGAAAGGTAGAAATACAAGAACATACACACACACACACACACACACACACACACACACACACACACACTGCTACAAGGGCATAATGAACATTCAATAAAGTGTCAATCATCAACAGTAATAATCCTGCAATACCCTTTGTGGACAAAGTGCAACACAGTCACTGAGACACGTTCAATCACTTCTATTAACGGTCAATGAAAACATTCCGCAGGTGCTGACTGACACAGGCCAGTCTGCAGATTACCAATGCTGAACTAAAACAGCCAATGAGCGAGCTCTTACTGATGTAACGCTTCACTTGGCCACAAGAACCGCCTTTTAAAGGCTCGCACACTCTTCTCTCATTAAACATCTCCCAATTGCATACACCACATATACACAAATAAAAAGTAACTCATCAGTTACTTTCCTGAGAAATTAGATATATTAACAAATAATTGCTGGGTTGCATATGACGTCACATGCGTTTTTCTTCTCCGTGGCTTAATTCACACCATGGTCAACCATTTTAAGTGTAGCATTAAAACAAGTGAGAGTGAGTGTAGAGTTTGAGCATAAAATGTCATACTGCTGTTCTGTTCTTGGACGTTCCAGTCGTTCAAAGAGAGATAGGAAAGAGCTTTCATAGAGTCCCGAAACAAGTGGTTTATAAAGGTAGGGAGAAAAAACAAAGTGTGTGGAAGGAAACGGCTCTTAAAAATATCACTTCCATCATCTTGTGAAATACAATCTGACCACTTGTGTCTGCAGCGATCACTTTGTAAAATGTTTGAACATTCAATTAGTTTGAGAAACTTTCTGTGATGTAATCAAGTTTATTTAAGTTAAAGTTAAAGTACCAATGATTGTCACACACACACTAGGTGTGGTGAAATGTGTCCTCTGCATCTGACCCATCCCCTTGTTCACCCCCTGGGAGGTGAGGGGAGCAGTGGGCAGCAGCGGGGGCCACGCCCGGGAATCATTTTTGGTGATTTAACCCCCAATTCCAACCCTTGATGCTGAGTGCCAAGCAGGGAGGTAATGGGTCCCATTTTTACAGTCTTTGGTATGACTCGGCCGGGGTTTGAACTCACAACCTACCGATCTCAGGGCGGACACTCTAACCACTATTTATTGTACTATATTAGTAGTGTTTGATAGCAGAACTAAACGTAAAGAAAGGACAAGTGATCACATTAATTTGTTTTCTTTTGTGGTTGCTATGCCCAAATATAACTCCAAAAACCTGGTTGTGCAAATAATAACACCAAGTTAAGTCTTAGTAATAACTATTGTGATTGTTGGTCCAATCAATGTTTCCGTTGTTTGATTTTCATAACAGACACTAAAAGGTTAGATGTGGTTGTTGTGCAGGAAAGCCAAGTGCTTTATTCAACACGGATGATGTCTTTTGTGCTAGCATCAATAAAATATCCTTAATGGTATTAATGAACTAGATGAATACATCTCTCGTAGGTTCAACAGCATTGAGTAATGATATAGCTAGCAAACATTGCTGAACAACAGGGACATCTATAGCTAAACAATGAGACAAAATATGAACTCCACACCATGAAAATAGCTGCAGACATGAATTGTAGATGAGACTAATATTTGTAGCAGAAAATCGTACCAGCGTCTCGACCATAGCAAAACGGCACTGGTTATGTCAATCAAATGTGTTACTTAGCGATGCAGGAATAAATCCAAGTGTCTTTCATCCATTAATTGTTAATTTGTGGACTCCTCAGATGTAAAAACATAATGTGCTTCCAATCTTTTCTTCTCTAAATATGTGTGCCAAATGAGGTGAGGATGTAGCAAACAGTACCATCTTGGTGATGATAAATGGTTTATATATTTCAAAAACTATTTTCTTTAGTGTATAAATCCACTCAACCCCGTTTTAAATACTTGTTTCCATGATCGCTTATTTATTTATTTATTTGCATCTAACCCTTTCAAATACGCCCAACTCTGCACAGATGCAGGTAAATAAACAGAAGCCTAATGGGACTCCAGACCAGGGGTCGGCAACCCAACATGTTGAAAGTGCCATATTGGACCAAAAATACAAAAAACAAATCTGTCCGGAGCCGCAAAAAATTAAAAGCCTTATTTAAGTGTTATAATGGAGGCAACACATTAAGTAAGTGTCTCAGAGGGTTAGATAACTTCTGGAAATTACTGGCTTAGAATTGTCAAAGGTATAGATGTGTGTGCCCAAGTTAAAGGAAAAAACAGGCTGTCTTCTTGTAATGGATTTATTACAATCTTTGCAAGCTGGGTAACGTTTGCTGTGGTCTGGAACAACATGGTAACATTTGCTGTGGTCTGGAACAACATGGCACACAATCAGAAATACAGCCAACATTACATACAGATAATGTGTCACGAGACATGCAAATATAAAGTAAATACACAGAGGACGTAAGTAAAGGAAATTAAATGAACTCAAATATACCTACAAACGAGGCATAATGATACAATATGTACACACTGATAACCTAAATAGCATGTTAGCATGGATTATTAGCACTCCACGCAAGTCAATAACATCAACAAAGCTCACCTTTGTGCATTCGCGCACAGCATAAAACGTTTGGTGGACAAAATGAGACAAGGAAGGAGTGGCATAAAACATGTCTTTCTGTGGCAGCGACAGAGAAAGTTTTACAGTAAACCAACTACGATGAGTTCAGGGACCGCCAAAATTAGTAGGACAAAACGGTGCTGGCCAAATACTGTCATCTGTGAAGCATAAACACAAAATAGTGGGCTTTCTAACAATTAGGAAGGTATGTGTCATGTTTGTCCTCCTACAGAAACATTATTAAAACAACAAATTTAATTTTCCTCCATCTTTTTCCATTTTTGAAAAAGCTCCAGGGAGCCAATACGGCGGTTCTAAAGAGCCGTGGGTTGCTGACCCCCGCGCCAGACCATCGCCTGAAATCCAGAAATGCCTCTAGGTTACGTGATTACAAACCGGCATTTCAGATGGCAATTCAATTACTTTTTTGGGAAAGTAACAAGTAACTGCAATTAATGACTTTTTTTTAGTATTTTTCCCCAACACTGGACATTATGTCCTGAAAGCCGTAGGAGGTCCAGATATAATGCCTAAAACCCAAATTAGCGCCCTCTAGGCATCTGTGTAAAGGTTGCAAACAGCCCCTTTTCCCTCTTTATGCAAAATGGGACCTCTCATGTATGGTGGGGTATCACGCACAGTGTGTGTTCTGCCTACTAGGAGAAACGGTCCTGAGGATAAAAGTAGAGATTTTAAAAAGTACATTAAAACATAGTAAATGAATTACATTCGGCTGTCTCTACAAGCTTTGACTTTGTTTGCTATGGAGATGGTGGGACCCCATAGTGGATAATCCGCCACCAGAAGGTCATAGTAGAGGTGGGTAGGAGTGGATCACACGCACCCACTGCCATGAAGAAATTTGTCAAGCCCGCTTTGCTTTCTGAAACACATGGTTAATTTAGCAGCCATTACAGGTGACATCTTGATGAATCGAGAGGGCTTTCCACGCATACATAGGCAATAGGCATAAACACACAAACGCACACGGAGGCACGTCCATAAGAAGAAAAATGGTCATTTTACTGCAGTCTGCGGGAGGACAGGAGATAAAAGTTAGTGTTTGTAGAGTGATGTGTCAGGATGGTTTCATTAGCTCGGAGATAGAAGACTTCCAGCCCGAATCCAGAAATCATTCTCTGCTGGCAAGGCTAGCCATGTGCACTAATGCAATGACAAACTATCAGGTTACCTGCTGCTAATCCCAGCTACTTATGCACCCAAGTGATTAGGACCCCTGCTAATCAGGATTTAAGACATTGGAAAAGCAAAAAAAGAGACATGAGTGTGTAGCCTCAGAAAAAAGCTGTCATGATCCGTTACCCGGATCATGGCATGATTTATGTTGGTAATGTTTCTGTTTAGTCTGTTTCCTGGGTGCACACTCTTTCCCTGTTTACTATTGGTTTCCATGGCCACTGCTTCTCCTCACCTGTCTTAGTTTAGCAATTAGTGTTCCCACCAGGTGTTTTGGTTAATCACTCCCCATTATAGTTTCCTGTCACCCAGCAATAGTTGCTGGGTCAATCTGTTACGTCTTCGACACATGGCTGCGATTGTCGTGTTCCTTTCCAAGGCAGCAGGAGTGGCGTACAGGTTAGATTAAGGTATATTTTAATTATTTTAAGGCAGGATCAAAAATACAAAACAGAGGACGCTAGCAAGCGTGGAGCTAAACAAAAACCAAAATTTCACCAAGGGTGAAAAACGGGGAATGCTGGAGGGCGGGATAATCTCAAGAGCGAGGAGAAAACCAGGGGAACGTAAATGTTGCCTATCGCAAACATTGACCCAGCAACTATTGCTGGGTGACAGGAAACTATAAAGGAGAGTGATTAACCAAAACACCTGGTGGGAACACTAATTGCTAAACTAAGACAGGTGAGGAGAATCAGTGCCCATGGAAACCAATAGTAAACAGGGAAAGAGTGTGCACCCAGGTAACAGACTAAAACAGAAACATTACCAACATAAATCATGCCATGATCCGGGTAACGGATCATGACAAAAGCAGGACATCACTCCCTTCATTTGTTAATTTATCATCATATACTCTTTCAAATTTTCTTGTAATCAGACAATATTTTCGGTATATTTGGATGGAATCTTTACCTGACATGTTTTACCTATGTCACAGTGGTCAGGTGACCCTTCTGAAGAAGACTGCAGATGATAGTCGATACATGTCAGGTAAAGATTCCATCTAAATATACCGAAAATATTGTCTGGTTACAAGAAAATTTGATAACACTTCAGTATGGAGAACACATATTTACCATTTATTAGTTGCTTATTAGCATGCAAATTAGTGACATATGAGCTTGTAATTAGTCATTATTAAGTACTTATTAATGCCTTATTCTGCATGGCCTTATTATACAACCAGTAAGCCATTAACTAAGAGTCTTCCCTCAATAACCTCAGAATTATTGCTTATTAGTAACCCTAACCCTAACCCTTATATGTTCCCCTAGTGTCCAAATAACTATAAATTAAGTCTTTGTTACTTTAATAAGCAACTAATTAATGGTGAATATGTTCCCCATACTAAAGTGTTACCGAAAATGTGAAAGAGTATATGAATAAGAAGACATAATGAACCTTTTTGAGCAAGGTATTTATTATCATGTCCAAATCCCCAAAACTGACAGTAGGCGAAACCATCACTGCTTTGTGTAGGAGGTGTCACACACACTACACATGTTTGATCACTGTCAAGCATGTGTTGCTTTCGCCTGTTACCATCTTACACCGAGCCACGTTACAAAGAGCTGTCTATTCAAACCAAAAGATGCGATGGAGTTTACTACCCACGCAGACAGGAAGCAGTCTGCCTACAGTTGAATGGCAGCCCAGAGCCTGGGGCGTGCAGAGACTGTCCTTTATGAAGAAGTGACTCTGCTCATGTTTCCATCTCCCCTGCGTCTTGGCAGGGACTGGAACAGACACATCAACAGACAATACAATGTCTCTGTTGACATCAGCTCACACTACTACGTTGTTTCTACAGTCCGCATGCCTGCTGGGACACAACATGGATGGAGTCAATTTGCTTTATCTGAATATCAAATAAAAGCGGTGTAACTCTAAGTTAATCACATTTGGTAAATATTATTGTTATTGGGTTCAATTGGATATATATTGTACTGTTCCATAGTGTGTTTGGTCTGATGATTGTAGAGCTGCCAAGCTGCTTATACACACACTGTAAGTATATATGTAATGTAATAACAGGCACATTCATAGTAATGTGATATTTACCTATTTTGCTCAATTTAAGCATACGGCAGGGCATTAATTTCACAGACGCATCCCAACATTTGATTTTCCTTCAACAACAACAAGAAATACAAAGTATGTCCATAGTAAAACAATCACTTACTGTACAATGTCTGCTCTCACCTGGATGCCAACTGATGGGATGTCCATATTCTTCTCAACAAAAGGAGAAATATTACCTTAATGAACATGTTTACTTAAAACATGTGTATGCACGTACAACACTTGAAAGATTAAGTACATCAATATGTGAATTTAAATTATGGAATTGGTTAAGCAAAGAAGTCAAACAAAGTACTAATATTACGCAGTTAAAGAAACTGTTTAAACTCAAAGTGTTTACAGAGTACAAGTAAAACTTCTAATAAAAAAATGAGATAATCTTATTCATTAAACCTTTAAAGCCTAAATCATTAAATCATTCGCAGACAATTTAAATTTTTTGAAAATTTAGATTATTTTGGTCATTTTAATTTTGTATTTTTTTTTTACTAAAATCGATTTCCATATATGATTTTCCTATTTGACACAGCCGGTCACCCAAAGCATGTTGCATTACACATAAATATATATCAAGTTATTTCCAAACATTAAAAAAAAACAAAAAAACATTTGTCATCATCATCTTGCACCCGCTCATATTCTCCATAATTTTCAATGCATCTTCAAAGTTGTTATTATTTGCCATGTAAAAAAAACCTACAAAAAGTCAACATCATTATGTATTTTTTAATGTGATTTTTTGCTCTCATTAAAATCAGAAAGTTTGGAACGGCAAGTTTATTTATAGAGCACAATTCGTACAGACGGTAAATTAAAGTGATGTACAGAAAATGACAAAAAGGCAAAACCAAAAATTAACTAATAATTAAAGTAATCATATCTTAAATTAAAAATTAAATAAAATCATCATAAAAACGATATCATTAAAATCAAATCAATCACTCCACCTCTGTTCAGCTGTCAGCCTTTCCATTGAAACAGATTCTCTTTTTGCCCGAAGAGACTGAAGTTGTCAATAAAATGCAGTCCTTTGGACTCAGACTTTGGACAGCCTCGTATTCAGTTGAAGCAGCCTGCTGAATTTGTTTACCTCCTGTCGATGTTTGGTAGAGGTCCACTAACAAGTGTAGATATTTTCATTTCATCAACTCTCTTAAATAATGTGTCAAAGTCTTTCCCTAGGACTTTAGACTGTTGGTTTCTGACTTCCACGGCACCCTGTGCACAAACAGCTGTTTGATCCCGTGGTGTTCAGCCAGGACTTCAGGTAGCTGTTTGGTGGTGTCAGGGACTGTGGCACCTGAATAGCTGCACGTAACAATTCTGTTTATATTTATGTTAGATATGGCGCCGTCTTCAAGCAGAAGCGTATCTCTGACCTTGGCACTGTTGCTCTGTCTGTCTGACGCTTTGTGCTAACTTCTTTCTGTTTGTGATATTCAGTCATATTTGGCTTCGACAGTAGCAAAAATCTGTTTGTTGACTTTATTCCGGGTGATATTGCATGTCGCCCTTGGATACCAACATTCTGACTTTGTCTTAATATCAATTCCATTGCAGATGTCTTTACAGAGTCTTAGGAAAGACATGGTATCATTTAGCTTCAGGCAGTGCGTAACAGTTTTTTCACACTTTGATATGGAGGTAAATAAGGACTTCTTGCCACTGGATTACACGGGTAGTGTCTCATTAGGTCCTTTTTTTTGCTTTTTAAGGGGAAAAATTTCTTGCTTGTTGATATATCCAACGACTTTTAACAGGGAGCCATTGCTTGGGTTACTCCTTCAGCCATGCTGAGAGGGTTGGATATATTGTAAAAAAAACATAATAAATTGTCTTGGTTCACTTAAAAGAAAAGTAATATAGTTATTTTTCAAGACTTGTAGAATGATTCAAAAGAAAAAATAAGCAGCACCCAAGCAGGAACAAACAGATATGTCTGCACTCCTTGGAAGCAGGAAGCTTGACTTTAATGTATTATCGCAAACACACACATTATACGGCAAATTGGATATGTACACTACCGTTCAAAAGTTTGGGGTCACCCAAACAATTTTGTGGAATAGCCTTCATTTCTAAGAACAAGAATAGACTGTCGAGTTTCAGATGAAAGTTCTCTTTTTCTGGCCATTTTGAGCGTTTAATTGACCCCACAAATGTGATGCTTCAGAAACTCAATCTGCTCAAAGGAAGGTCAGTTTTGTAGCTTCTGTAACGAGCTAAACTGTTTTCAGATGTGTGAACATGATTGCACAAGGGTTTTCTAATCATCAATTAGCCTTCTGAGCCAATGAGCAAACACATTGTACCATTAAAACACTGGAGTGATAGTTGCTGGAAATGGGCCTCTATGCACCTATGTAGATATTGCACCAAAAAACAGACATTTGCAGCTAGAATAGTCATTTACCACATTAGCAATGTATAGAGTGTATTTTTTTAAAGTTAAGACTAGTTTAAAGTTATCTTCATTGAAAAGTACAGTGCTTTTCCTTCAAAAATAAGGACATTTCAATGTGACCCCAAACTTTTGAACGGTAGTGTATATTTTACCTCTAAATATACCATATTATGTAATGTAAACATTATAGTTGTTTATTTGAAAACTTCTAAAGATTGTATGTTGCTTGATGGTATTAATAATGCATGAAATGCAGAAACATGCCAATTGACTAATTTAGCTTATATACCTGCTGTTTCAAATTTGATACACACATTTTCAACACAGTTTTATATATTATATTATATTATTTTCAACACAGCTTTTTATTAAAGATTAATATTATATTGTAAATATTATATTATGAAATATTAAGTAATTTCACATTGCATCAACTGATTTACTGTTCATACTAATGTGTCAGTAAAAACATTAAATCTTTCTTACCTTAGCCCTTTCAAATTTGGCAATTTTTTCTTTAAAATCAGGTGTCTCTCGTTTCTTCTTTGTGGAAATCTTGCAGGATCACTGGACAGCCCTATAATATGTCAATTACTACCCTCATGTGGAGTATATGTTTAATGCATGCACCTGATCTAATATGTCAGTCGTTTTTAGGAAAAAAACTAATTCAACTATAATGTGGAGAGCTCAAAAACTTATGTATCACTTATGATACGTTTGGCGTTAAATTAAGGCCCTTATATTCTTCTATGTGCTTAAGTAAAAACAGGTATGAACCTGCGCGGATTCAGGCTTCACAGCCTCTCACCCCTGATTTATGGGACAGTCCCGATTAGGGTTGTTCTGTATACCGATACTAATGAAGTACCGCGGTACTAATACATTGAAAACGATACTATACTGCATTTAAAAAATGTCGCGCAGTAAAAGTTTTTCATCCGCATACTGCCGTGCGGCAGTGACATACAGAGCGGTGGAGCATCTTAAGTGTGTCAACATGTACACATTCACAGAGTGCACAAGAAGAAACAGCGAGTAGAAGAAATTTGGCAAATAAAGGCAATTCTAATGGTTAATAAAGAGGGTGCGTGAAGGTATTTGGGCTTTAGGACTATCAATAAAAGGATGTGTCAAACACGTAAGAGCCACACTATTAAAACATGCCTCGCCAAAAGGTGACATGATTAAATGTTTACCACCTTTTAGTTTTTTTGTATATAGTAATGATTGTACTTGTCTCAAATGGTAACTGCACATTTTTTGGAATTTTGCCTATCGTTCACAGTCATGATAGATATTTGGAGCAGACGGAAGACCAGAGAGTGAGGTCGGTGCGTCTTGGTCACGCTGCCCTTCTGGAACCTCTGAGCCAATCTATGCTGAATTAATGATGTGCCCAAATCAACTGGAAACGTCCCCGGCCAGCTTGACCAAACAGACGACTGTCCATCGAGTGAGTCACTTCAATATTGATCATGATACATATATGGAGGTATTTGGGCTTAAAAACTACCAATAGTTAAAACACAGAAGCGCCACACTGCAAGCGGTACTTTTGCTTCAAACTTAGGTAAATATTTAAATAACAAGCATTCAGAGCTGCACAAGGAGTTTAAAGAGTGACAGATAATGTAGCCGATTGGGTTGTTGCCAATTATTAGCGCAATCAAACCCGCCCACATAGAGTATAGTCTAATGCAAGTGAATTGATTGAATTTTGTAACAAATTACCACGATTTCATTTGTGTTTTTGTTTTAATACTGTGTGTTTTACCTGCTACGTGTTTTATTTGTGTACTTTTAGCCATGGTATTGTTTTCAGTTTTTACTCATTATTGTATTTGTCTTAAAGTGCAGATCCAAATTGGCAACCGTAAATCATGAGGCATTTTTAATATGTCAATAAATAATTTTAGATTACGACAGGCATTATGTAATATAGAAAATTGTAAATTGTTCTTTAAGTGCAGTAAGAAAAGCCCAGGGTTTAATTCCTTTTTAATTTTAATTCAAATATTCTAAAAGTTTTCTTTGAGTGAAATAAAAAATGTATGTTTATTGTATCATAAGATTTTCTGTTAAAATTAAGCCAATAATGACATTTGTTGTAGTCCCCTTTATTTTGAAAAGTATCGGAATATGCATCAATCTACATTTTGGTATCGGCACCAAAATACTGGTATCGAGACAAACCTGGGTGAAATGTGTATGCGCCAACGTAACGAGGTAGTCGCTTACGTGCCTAAATGTAAACTATGCGGTGACGTAGCAAGTGGTGTACCAATTCCTAGGGAATATTACAAATCTCTACCACTTGTTGCTTCATTTCGAGAGTGTAGCGGTTGTGGGTGAGAGGTGGTGCTAGTGAGTGAGGGTGAACATTGGGTTTGGGTCTATGTCTGTTACTATTCCTTCATCCAAGATGTGCACTCTGGTTGGAGCAACCCTTAAATGTGGGAGTTCCCTTAATTCCTTTTTTTTTTTTTTCACGCGCCTCTGGCGCTGGAATACATCTAGTAAGGTGAACCATTATTTTGCACTTGAAGTTCGGATGCAGAGTTGTTACATTCCCAGATGGCTCTGGGTCTAGAGATCGTAGGAGAACGCAACATAAAAGTGTATAAACTAAATAAGGTGTATATTAAAAGACAACATAGCCAAGAATTTCAAAACAAAACTGGTGTTATTGAATCAGAATATTTTAATAATCCCAGAGGGGAAATTAAGATTTCAGCACAATCCATACTTGCCAACCCTCCCAAATTTTCCGGGAGACTCCCGAAATTCAGCGCCTCTCCCGAAAACCTCCCGGGACAAATATTCTTCCGAAAAGTTACAGCCGCAGCCGGAGGCCACGCCCCCTCCAGCTCCATGCGGACCTGAGTGACGTGTCGACAGCCTGTTCTCACGTCCGCTTTCCCACGATATAAACAGCATGCCTGCCCATTCACGTTATAACATCTATGGCTTTTAGAGAGTGCACAACTGCGCACACAACAAGGAGACGAAGCAGAAGAACGAGGAAGATACAGCCATGGCGACACCGACGACGAGTAGGATGAAGAAATACGCTTGTAATTTCCAAAACGAATGGAAACAAGAATTTCAGTTTATCCAGGACAGTTCGAAGGGGAAGGGGTATGCTGCCTGTAAATTTTGTAGATCAGACTTCTCCATTTAACACAAGGGCCGAACGGATATACTCACTCATGAACGGTCAGCGAAGCACAAAGCGGCGGCAACGCAGCACCGGTCCCAGCCCAGTGTTATGGGCCACCTCGCTAAATGGAATCCTGAGGGTGTAACATATGCCGAGACAAAGATGGCTATGCTGATAGCTGGAAGCAACATCCCGTTCTCATTTGCGGATGTCTACAACAAATCCGTGAAGGATATGTTCCCGGATTCAGAGATCGCTCGCCAGTACGCAAATGGCAGAACAAAGGCTGCTCAAATAGTGAAAGGTAAGTGTTGTTGTTGTGTTTTTTTTAGTAAGCAGCAAGCACAGTGCAGTTAGTAGAACAACTGTGTTTTCATTACTGTGTATTTCATCAAGTCTTTCAAGTACAACAATGAGTAGATGAGTGTTATGTGTGTGTATATGTGTAAATAAATTAACACTGAAATTCAAGTATTTATATATATATATATACATGAAATACTTGACTTGGTGAATTCTAGCTGTAAATATACTCCTCCCCTCTTAACCACTCCCCCAACCACGAAAAAAAAAAATCAAAAAAACATGAACGAGAGGGAAACATCAGGAACACAAAAGGATGAAATAAGAGCACAAAGCTCCTGACAACAGCAGCCTCTACAGCGGTGCCATCTTGAAAAAAAAAGGTAACCACAGGGGGGTTGACAAGGCACAACACTAGCCTAGCTGGGGAATACAGGTGAATGGTAAATGGTAAATGGGTTATACTTGTATAGCTCTTTTCTACCTTCAAGGTACTCAAAGCGCTTTGACACTATTTCCACATTCACCCATTCACACACACATTCACACACTGATGGCGGGAGCTGCCATGCAAGTCCCTAACCACGACCCATCAGGAGCAAGGGTGAGGTGTCTTGCTCAAGGACACAACGGACGTGACTAGGTTGGTAGAAGGTGGGGATCGAACCAGGAACCCTCAGGTTGCTGGCACGGCCACTCTCCCAACCGTGCCACGCCGTCCCCAGGTGCTGTCAAAGGAATTAACAAAACATACCAAAGGTAAAGGAGAAAGGTAAGCTTACTAACTAAAGCTATTTAATTATCATAAACCAAAACCTACCTAAATACTCTGGCCAAAACCTGCAAGGGTGACAGCCACCACTAAGCCTGGTGTCTCCATACACAAGCAAGTCCTATGTGTGTAGTGTATAGAGGCCGGTGTATAACCTTTCCCAAGACTAGGCTACACACTACACAGATACTTACAAAACACAGACAGTTGAAAGGTAAGAACAAAAACAAAGAAAAAAAAAACGGGTGGCACAAATAGCTTAACAAAAATGGGTACAAAAACAAAGTAGCCTCAAAGACAAAGTAGATCTGACAATAGCAAAATCAAGTAGAGCCCATCAAGGCTGCAACACAGTATGGCAGAAAAATAATCACCCTGATCCAGTGATGAGCAGGTGGTTTTAAGCAGATTGGGAGGATGAATGGTGGATCGGGATTGGCTGGCTGATTAACAGGTGAAATGATGAGCAGCTGGGAACAGGAACCAGTTGATTGGCAGCAGAGGCAGTGAATGAGAGGGACCTGTAGAAACAATAGGGGAAGAAACACAAACAAACCACCACTACGTGGAACGTAACAAGAGTACACCACATGTAATAAAAAGATGAAATAAACCAATCAAACAATCATAATCTACTCTGATTACTTCAATGGAGACACCTGCAAACGAGAATAAAAGTACCATCTTGCCACTCTAAATTAACAGATGCACATAATTTACCTGCTGTGTCTATAAGTTGAAGGAGGGTGCGACATAAAACGCATATTGGCCGCGTTTTGACATGCTGGTAATAACAGACGCAATACATACAACAATTTATCTGGACCATGAGGTCATCATTGAACTGTGTGACTATTTAATAAAATACATATATAATGTAGTGTCTTTCAATTGCACACGCACACAAAAACGCACAAAAACAAGTGTCAAAGCCCATCCTGTCGCACCACAGCTTCACGAACATCTGTACTAAACACAACTCTTAATAGCACCAGAGTGGTTACACTAACTAAGTAAAACAAAGTTTAATCCATGGATTAACATCCAGCCAGGAAGAACTTAGAAGACATTGTTGCCTGTGCATCACCATGGCGACAGGTGAGATTTATCGGCCTTTTCAAATTTAAAGTGTTATTTTTTCCACAAATGTCAATGACATTCACGAGTGTTAGCAAAACTCCATGTTCCACAAATTTTTACACAGCCAATAAAAAAGGCGTCATGGCATAGTCAGCCTCATTAGTAATGAGTCATCATTCATTCAAGACTCAAGCACTTTTTGTCCAATTTACACAGGGTGGGCGTGTCCACAGGCTGGATGGGTGAATGCAAATAGGAGAAACGTGCATAACTTTAAACTCATAGAAAACACTTAGGCGCAAACGGAAGAATAGGGCCCTATGTGAATCACATGTATTTTCCACATTTATGTATGTGTTAGAGATTGGGTACAGAAAGTGAACAATCAAATGTGTTATAAATTGCTGTGAAAAAGAAAAGGGGGTAGGATTAAATGGGATGTTTGCAACATGCTCAGTTACATTTTTCAAAGCAAAAAAAATATAACAAAAACACCATTGGCTAGTTTGTGTTACCATCAATGGTTAAACAGAACACATATGTGTTAAAAAGGTCTATATTTTTCACAATTACTAAGTTTGTTTAGTAAATCTTTTTACAGGCCCAAATAAAATGATCGGTGTTTACGGCGGTCACTCACCCTGTCTAGTCAACAGAGCGCATGCACACATACAAAAGCAGTCCAAGAGAAGCAACGAACAATCTGCAGTCATTGTTATGTTTGTGGGGGGAGTGAAGACGGCACAGACCACAAGGGGGCGTAGAAGCTCTATGTTTTATTATATATACATATAATGACAATATATATATATATATATATATATATATATATATATTTTTTTTTTTTGTGTCGATACGGCCGGGCTGGGTCCCACTCCTGAGGCGTATAATAATAAACAATAATATAAGGAAATGGAGTGTGACAAAATCCAAGAGAGTGTATGGTGTGTGACTATGTGTGGAGATTAGCTGTTGGGTGTTATTGGTAGTGTTGAACGAGAGGCAAGTCCAAAAGGGGCTGGGCAGGCTCGTATGTCCGTGAGCAGGCAGGGAGTCAGGGCCAATGGCGAGGCGTCAGACGTCCGTGTCTAAGCAGGAGGTTGAGCTCCAAGAGGCAGTCCAGGAAGCAGGGGGTGACAAGGAATGACGAGACACACAGCACGTCAACGCGGGAACGGAGGTCTGCATTCGGAAGGAGTGACAAAGGAGGACACGAGACAATCAAATGACACGAGGAAGAAACACAGAGAGCAAGAGTGCGGATAGAGCATGACGTGATCGCTTACGGAACAGGAACAGATGATTACGTTCTGGCCCTGGATAGCAGGTTGAGCAGGCTTTTGAAGGCAGGAGAGCTCATCACGACAGGTGTGTAGATTGCTGATTGCTTGCAGCAGCCGGAGTGACGCGTGCAGGAGGTGAGTGATCGTGGGCGTGTCCCGAGGTTCGCTCTTGGAGGCGCAACCAGCAGAGCAAACAGGTGAGGGCGCATTGGATTGCGCCCTGGCCGTGACAGTCATGTTGTTGTTATGATAGAATATACATTAAATGACAGCTAATACTAGCTATATAAATCGCTATTATTAGCTAACAACACCCCAAAACGAATGTGTGTGCAAGTGTTACGTACGTATGTAGTTATGTCATTACGTCGTATAAGCCGTAAGACGGCAGGACACACTGTGTAAATTACATTGAAAAGTTAGCGCCCTCTAGACATCTGTGTAAATGTTGCACAAAGCCCCTTTAAATAAACGTTGCTTCTTCCTACTCCTTTTTAGACATATCATGAGCAACTGTAATTATGTGATGTACCGTTTTGTAACTCTATGCATGTTCAATATAAACTAGTTTGTAACCATAACCATGTCTCTCTGGTAACAAGACGAATATATGACAACTAAATTGAGTGCTCCATTTATTTTTGAGTAATATAGATGCACCTTAAATAGAATGAATGCTTACTGAAACACTGCACAATTACCGTATTTTTCGGAGCATATGGTGCACCGGATTAAAAGGCGCACTGCCGATGAGCGGGTCTATTCAGGTCTTTTTTCATACAAAAGGCGCACCGGATTGTAAGGTGCATTAAAGGGTTATGATTTTATTTCTAAATTTAAAATACTATCTTGTGGTCCACACAACATGTAATGGTAGTTCTTTGGTGAAAGTGTTGCATAGATTATTGTTTTACAGACAATTTTTAAGTAGCTTCCAGAGCGTCTCTTCACAATGCGTCATTCTGTGGGCAGTCTTACCTCCGTGGCTCACCTTCGACAGCGTCTTCTCCCCGTGATCTTTGTTGTAGCGGTGTAGCGTGCAAGGACGGGAGTGGAAGAAGTGTCAAAAGATGGAGGTAATTGTTTAAATGACATTCAGACTTTACTTAAATCAATAACTAAGCAGCATCTTCTCATCCGTGGCTCAATAATGCAACATCAATGCCGGAAATGTGTCCCGTGAAAAACCGTCCGACCGGAACCCTCTAATAACTAAAGTACCGCAGGTGAATTATGTAAACCCACAACAGTTGTTAGCACTTTGATAGCTAGTCTACTGAGAGATATAACTAAAAACTTTACGCTACTTTATATTAGAAATGGCAACAGCGGAAGATGAGTTCCACATAAGAAGGTAGAGAAAAAGAAGAAGCTTATGACTACGGTGTCGGCACTGACTACAATTGCGGGCACGCGTATATTTTCAGGACTTATGCAGATCCCAAATACACGTCAGTAGGTACCAGAAGGTAAGAAAAGTTGGTTGTGCACAATATTGTGAAACAAAACACCAGGTTATATGTCTGCTAATAGGTGCCATTTTGCAGTGCTTTCAACACACCATAATATTACTTGTATGTTTAACGCGCCAACAATCCATCAAGCGGTGCGGCTTAATAGCTTACCAAAGTCGTACTAAAAACATTTTGACAGATTTTTCAGCGCCGTGTGTAATGTTCTATATTCTCAATGGAACATTTAAAGTGTTGTTGTTGTTTACTGCCATTTTGATTGATTGATTGAAACTTTTATTAGTAGATTGCAGAGTACAGTACATATTCCGTACAATTGACCACTAAATGGTAACACCCAAATAAGTTTTTCAACTTGTTTAAGTTGGGGTCCACGTTAATCAATCGATCATATTGCTGTCTACAAGTATCTCTTATGTATGACTGCCATCTACTGGTCGCACTTATCATTACACCATGTACCAAATAAAATTGCTTCCAGGTCATTAAGCACAACCAGAATCATGCCGTACATTAGGCGCAACAAGTCATAAGGTGCACTGTCGATTTTTTAAGAAAATGGGAAGGATTTTAAATGCGCATTATAGTCCGAAAAAATACGATACTTCAAATGCATATGTTCCAGAGAGCCAATCATTTCCTCCCCCATTTGTGCAAATAAATGACATCAAACCACAACGGATAAAATCTTGCATCGATCATTTATTTATTTATTTGTTAATGTATTGAAATCGTCTCTCTTGTCATTTACCTTCTGCAAATCATTGTGATGCATCCAAAAGATCTAACATGACACTGAGAGATAATCCACAAGAAGTGGAAGATAAATGTTGTTACAAAAACAAAACAGACACACAGTATTAAAAATTAGGGAACAAAATATAAAAAATGACTAGGTAGTGGAAGGAAGTGGTGAGCTCACACAACACCATAGAGAGGCTGTGAATTGTTGATAGATGATCGGTGACAAATCTCCCTTCCCCACTTAAAGTTGACACCTCAGTGCAACTGTCTTTCTCCTGAGCGAGCATTGGGGGATTATATTAGGGTACCTGAGAGAAGCTCGAATAGTCCCAGCCCAGTTAGAGCTGACACCAGGAAACAGTTTCACTCCTGCACACCCCTCCTTCTCAGCACAATGTTTTTTTTACTCAGCGGAGATGTCCTCTGACAGAATTCAGTGCTGAGACGACTTTAGGAGGCTGTTAGTCACAGATATCCCCTCAGGCTGGAATTTAACGGAAGGGAAGTACCTGCTGGTTTGAGTGAATTAAATTCAAGTTGATCCATAACCTTATCACCAAGTCATTTGCAAATAACCTTAAAACACGAGAACATCCTATTTTACTGCATCATCTCTGAACTTATATTTGAAAGCACTTGGCTAAGCCGGCCAGCTTTGGAGATATGCCTTCCTAATTGTGGTTTTCTTGAACCCTTAGCCCATCTTGCAGTCCGGGTCTACTCCTCTCTGCAGGCTACGGATGAAGTGCTCTGCGCCTGCAGTACAGTCCACGGGTGTGCCATGCATTATAAAGAGCAAGACGAGTGTGGGGGAAGCCTGGGGAAGGTAATGCAACACAGCTGCTGGTACAAAGCTGCAAGACAGAAGGCACATTCTTGGCATACAAGGAATAAATATTTTAAATGGCCATAAAAACCAGATGCAAATAGCCTTCTACGTAAACAAAGTCACACGCATGAAATGAGATGGATAAACAATGGTAAGTGCCGAGATGTATCAGCAGACACAAAGCCGTTGCTAATTAACGTACAAGTGTGCTTGCATGCATTTGTTTGCAAGCACGCACACACACTTTAATACAATGTTGTATTCTGCACAAATATGCATGTTCACATGATCCTCTACAAGAGATAAGGACATAAATAGCAAATAAGGAAATTGTCCCGAAACATTAATTGAAATGCATATGGCCAACGTTTTAGAGTCAGAATTGCAAACTCTTTCTCTATTAAAGACGTCTCGATATTAGCTTTTTTTTCATGATCGATCGGCTGACGAGTCCAGCCACTCTTGATCACAGCTTATATTGGCTAAAGATTGTACTCGCGTCAAAGATTCCTTCAAAAGGGATGCACCTGATTAAGACGCAATTACATTTCTGTATTCCTTGTCACATACATGCAGGAGGTGTGGTACTGTTTTGCCAGAACACCGGCTAAAATGTGCCAGCAAGCTGAAACAAACGTGTCTTTCAGCCCGACTAATTGTATTATTAGCCCTCGCCTCTATGGCGTAAAGCAAACTAAGTTTCTAATAATTTTCATTACCACTGGAGGATTACTGAATAGCTAGACATGCTACAGTACACACTGTAAGAGGATACAAGAAGCCGTTAAATGCTACAGGTGCTACAAGTAAGTGTGAGCTCTTGAATGTAAACAAGAATGAGCGGATCAATACAAATATCCACGGTAACAACACCAAGTTCTTTATCAGTGTATGGTATACAGCATGGATATTCAACTACAAACGTTTGTACATTTCATTGGGGTCCACATTTCCATAAAGCAAAGGACCGGTGGGCCAAGCTTCTCCCTTTCCTATTAGTCTTATTTTTTATATTCAAGAGAAACAGTGAGACATTTGATTGTGGTCTATGTATTAGTTACAGGAACTATTTGCTGTTTTTAAGGATCTTCTGCAAAAAAGTGAGTCCAAGATCATCTCTATGAAAGCACTCAAGTGTTTTCAAGAATCTGCTGCAAAAAATATGAGTGTGTCACACGTTGTTGAAACTGAACTCGGAGGCCCCCATTTGAATAGCCCAAATGATAAAAAATAGAGGACCTAAAATAAAACCTTGAGAAACAACACTGCTATAACTAAATCTGGCGACCGGGTGCAATGAAGGCCGAGTGGGTCCGGTTCATAATGTGAGAGTCTAGTCGACAGGAGGGGGATCCTTTTGAATTTGAGCAAGTAGGAAGTGCAGAGACGTCATCAACTGACATCTCAACTTGGAACAGCTAGCACCTGATAACCACCTGAAAGCCTCTCCACGCAGGAGAGGGGGCAGAGCAGAAAAGAGAAGTGGAAGATCAACTGGTTGAAAAAGGGGTCTATTTAAAGGCTAGAGTAAATTAATGAGTTTTAAAACGGGAATTAAATGCTTCAACTGAGGTAATATCTCTAACTGTTAGTAGTAGGGCATTTGCATAGAGCAGAAATAAAAAATTATCGAGAGCACACAGACTTTTTTTGGGCTGTGGGAATCACTAATAAGCCGGAGTTCTTTGAACGCAGATTTCTGGCCTGTACATATGGTACAATACAATCAGCAAGATACGATGGCAGGAGACCGTTTAAAATTTGATGCATTAGTAATAAAACCTTAAAGTCACATCTCAAGTGCACAGGAAGCCAGTGCAGGTGGGCCGGTATAGGCGTAATATGATCAAAGTTTTCTTGTCCTTGTCAAAAGTTGAGCAGCCGCATTTTGTACCAACTGTAATCTTTTAATGCTAAAATAAGGGGGTCCCAAAAATAATATGTTACACTAATCGGGGAGAGACATAACGAACGTGGCAGTTGGTCAGTTTTAGGAGCATGTAAGTTGGGTGTCATCAGCCTAACAGTGAAGGCCAACACCGTATCTGCATATGATGAAATAGAGTGGCAGAAGACTGAAAAACCAAGAACCAAACCCTTTAGAACTCCACATGTTACCTAGACATACTCCTAGGTCATGTTGTTATGGGAGACGCACTGCATACTCTCAGTAAGATAGGAGTTAAACCAAGAAGAGGCTAAGTCTGACATACGTGTTTTGATATGTGCTAATAGAATGTTAACGCTAGAAAACGTGTCCGCAGCGTCTAAAGTTATGAAGTTACTCTGCTCTAGCTGTCTGACATGGCCATCTAGCAGAGCCAACCTATGAATGAGAAGAGTGCATTAAGAACAGCAAGCTTTGTAAGTTTGATCAAACAAAAAAATGTGTTAGAGAAGGGCTAAAGAAAGCTGTAAAACAATTAGAAGTACACAAGCTAAAGCAACGCCTTAAAGGCCTACTGAAATGATTTTTTTTTTTATTTAAACGGGGATAGCAGATCTATTCTATGCGTCATACTTGATCATTCCGCGATATTGCCATATTTTTGCTGAAAGGATTTAGTAGAGAACAACGACGATAAAGATCGCAACTTTTGGTATCTGACAAAAAAAAGCCTTGCCCCTACCGGAAGTAGCGTGACGTAGTCAGTTGAACATTTCCGCAAAGTTCCCTATTGTTTACAGTGATGGCGGCCAGAAGTGAGAGTGATTCGGACCGAGAAACGGACGATTTCCCCATTAATTTGAGCGAGGATGAAAGATTTGTGGATGAGGAAAGTGCAAGTGAAGGACTAGTGGGGAGTGGAAGCTATTCAGATAGGGAAGATGCTGTGAGAGGTGGGTGGGACCTGATATTCAGCTGGGAATGACTACAACAGTAAATAAACACAAGAAATATATATACTCTATTAGCCACAACACAACCAGGCTTATATTTAATATGCCACAAATTAATCCCGCATAACAAACACCTAGGTGTTTGTTATGCTAGCTCCTAGCTCCTAGCTCCTAGCTCCCGTCCATGTAACCCGCCAATACAATTCAAACACCTGCACAACACACACAATAACTCAGCCCAAAGGACCGTTCACCTAACCCAAGGTTCATAAAGCTTATATATTTACCCAAAGTTACGTACGTGACACGCACGTACGGGCAAGCGATCAAATGTTTGGAAGTGCAGCTGCGTACTCACGGTACCACATCTGCGTCTGTGTATCCAAATCAAAGTAATCCTGGTAAGAGTCTGTGTTGTCCCAGTTCTCTACAGGCGTCTGTGTATCGAAGTCAAAGTCCTCCTGGTAAGAGTCTCTGTTGTCCGAGTTCTTCGATCTTGACTGCATCTTTCGGGAATGTAAACAATGAAACACCGGCTGTGTTGTATTGCTGACTTCCCTCGCAAAATACTCCGCTTCGCACCGACAACTTTCTTCTTTGCTTGCTCAGCTTCTTTCTCCATAATGCAATGAACAAATTGCAACAGATTCGCCAACACAGATGTCCAGAATAATGTGGAATTTTGCGATGAAAACTGACGACTTTAAGCTGGCCGCGGTGCTGGACTAAAATGTCCTGTCTAACTCGTGACGTCACATCCGCAGCGTCATCATACCAAGACGTTTTAGCAGATATTTTGCGGGAAATTTAAAATTGCACTTTAGTAAACTAACCCGGCCGTATTGGCATGTGTTGCAATGTTAAGATTTCGTCATTGATATATAAACTATCAGACTGCGTGGTCGGTAGTAATGGGTTTCAGTAGGCCTTTAGTTATATAAATGACATGAAAAAAATGTGTAACCGCCAAAAAGGAGAGGACTTAAAAGGGGGCCTTGAGGAACACCTCAGTTATGTAAATTATGAGTTTGGACACCAGTATTCAATTTTTTTGTTTGCTGGCAAAATTAAAATGTCAGTACAAGCATCTGCCAATATTTTAAGTGGTTCAAGTTCCAGGAGCACTTAGCAATTTGCTGCAAAAATGTTAGTCTCACAAGTTTTTAACTAAACTCTGGGGCCGGTATGGTGTCATTCAGTTGAGTATTCAGCCGCCTCTTAACTAAACTCGGGGGCCGGTATGGTGTCGTTCAGTTGAATATTCAGCCACCAATTGAACAGCCCTAGTGTTGAGTGCTTAAATCAATATTTTGTTATATCACAAAGTCTGTATATCCACAAAGGCTTTGAGGGCAAAAAACAAATTATTTAAATGGAAGCCGATTGTATTTTATGCTTTTGATTAGTTATTTTTGCTCAACAAATTGTATGTAGCATTCAATACCACATATTCAATATATCATTTGATTTACAACAAGGCTAGCAAATTCTTAATATGGTGAAAACAGCTTTATAAAAGTGTGTTATTGTGTTTACTTTAATTACTTGCTAGAAAACATTTTGAGTTCCGTGATCTATTGTCTAAGTATTGGATGGCGACTGGAAAACAGATTGGGATCGAAGGCCAGAAAAGCTGATCGGTACATCCCTAATATATACCACTTCTTTTGATATAAAAAAGCTGGAGTCTATTTCAGATGTCAATTCCGTTTCACATACACAGCACTATCGGTGACTAAAGTTTAGAAATAGAATTTGATATTTCAATTTAACAGACAAACCATCTCATATTAACTTTGTAGAAAATCAGAGTAAAATAACTCTCAAATCATCTTTGTCGGTAGGTTTTACAGGCTGAATAAAAGGGGCAAGCTGTGTGTGCTTGGAGTACCAGTACTTCAGTCTCAATGCTCAGAGGATTACATTAGAGGAGGAGCGAGCTCTTGGTTGTAAAAGAGGGGAAGGATGAACTACTTGATAAGCCACAGTTCCAGACTGCTGCAGTTGGGGTCTCATTGAGGTGAAGAAGATCTCTAGGGTACAAGTTGGAGAAGTTGACCTGAGGTAGACCTGGAGAGTTTCGATGTACAGGTCAACCGTACTTCCCAGGGGTGTAAGTAGACAACTACAAATGTACCTCCTCAAAAAATATCTGTGTATTCTGGACATATCAGCATGTATCCCATGTTTGATGAATACCTACTGTAGACCATGCCAGATGTATTAAATCAAGAAGTTGTGATCTTACACTTTTTTTTTTTTTTTTCCCCCTTTTTTTTTCTTTTTTTTTTTTTATAATGTCCTGCCCAGCTTCTCGGGCAAATCATATAGCAGATGTAGATGCCCATATCGGCTGTTCAGATTTACTTTACAAAAGAGAAGTGTAGGATACTTCTCTTGTTGCCTTACTTGTATTTTGACTTTATTAAATGTATTTATATTATCATTTGGTGCAGCCGGGCCGGAGCAGGAGGGGATAGAAAGAGAGAAAAAGGAAGACAGAAGGGGGAATTGTGGGGACAAGAGGGGGATTAGACAGAGAGACAAAAACAACAACAGCAAACACAACAACAACAACAACAGAGCAACATCAGCAAATACGACATGTACAAATATGATGGTAAAAGTAATAGCAAATAAGCAGTTAGCGAAAATTTTTAAAAAATACAGAAATGACAATGAGCATTATTACACTAAAAATGGAGCAATATGAATACCAATAGAAATAGTGCTATTGATAATAAACAATACCAGTACTTTACCTTTATTATCAACAATACAATTGTTCAAATGCAACAATACATATACGTAATGATAACTTGAGATACGAAAGAATGCAGAAAAATGGAGGGGAAGAAAGAGAAGCAACCTTAACCTTGTAGATTGTCATAGTAACATTAGGTTAAGCTTTGTCAGTGTGCCATGTGTTATACCCAGTTTACCCTAGGGCAACAACGTTAATATATGTTTGATGAAACGTGATTATGTGCATGAGTGTATGTGTGCATATGTACTTGTATATGTACAGTATGTGTATGTGTGCTTGTACAGTGAATGTATATGTACAGAATGTGTATATATGTGTACAGCGAATGTATATGTACAGTATGTGTATACAGTATGTGTGTTTGAACAGTGAATGTATATGTACAGTATGTGTAAATGTGTGTTTGTACAGTGAATGTATATGTACAGTATATGTATGTGTGTGTTTGTACAGTGAATGTATGTGTAGTATGTGTATGTGTGTGTTTGTACAGTGAATGTATATGTACAGTATGTGTATACGTATGTTTTTACAGTGAATGTATATGTACAGTATGTGTATACAGTATGTTTGTATAATGAATGTGCGTGTGGATGTATGAACTTTGAGTGTGTAAATATGTACTGTATTTATTTGTATATGTATGTGGGAGCGTAGGTACCTATGTATGTGTGTATGTATGTGTGTGAGTATATGTGAATTTGCATGTACAATACATTTGACTCCCAGTGTGTGCGGGAGCCAGAGTACGGCCCCAGCCTCCCCGAGAACCCATCCCACAAACAGTAGGTGTGGTGCCCAGGGAACCAGGGGCCACCGCCCCCACGCAGCCAAGCCGGACAGCGACAGGAACCCCAGAGCCTGGCCCACCGTGCCGCCCACAAGGGCCAGCAGCAGGCCGCAGACAGACGCACTCGGCAGAGGACAAGGCACGAGAAAAACAGGGGGCAGCCAGACCCCAAGCCAGCGAGAGACCACACCCCACACGGACAGAAAGGCGGGACGCCCCGCCCGAGGGGCCCGGAGACCCCCCGCAACCAGACGGGAAGACCGCCCCCGCCCCACCGGCAACAGGGCCCCCACGAGCCCCCACCCCCCCCCCCCCCCCACCCCCGGAGAGCGCGGCGAGGCCAGCCCACGGCCACCCCACCCAAGCCGGCCGCCACAGGACCACCCAGCACGAGGCCACAGGAACCACCCACCCCACCCGCAGGGACCCCAACGATGGAGATGGAACAACCAGAAACCGCCCCGCCGAGTCCCCCCCCTGAGGTAGGGGAATAAATAAATAAATAAAATAAATAAATACATAATAATAATAATAATAATAATAATAATAATAATAATAATAAAATATATTTTTAAAAATAATAATAATAAATAAATAAATAAATAAATAAATAATTAAATCTATTTATTAAAAAAATAAAAATAAATACATAAATAAATAAATAAATAATTAAAAGAAGATCACAGACATGCTGACACACAAGGTCGCTACCCCAACAACTGATCTTACACTTAAGTCATCAATGCCTTCTTTGTCGAAAAGCCAACCTAAGAAAGTCAACAAATGATGCTGTTCTGTTGTTGTTGTTGTTGTTGTTATTGTTATTGTTGTGCTTGTTGTTGTCTTATCCCCCTCTGTCTTCCTTTATTTCTCTTTCTATTCCCTCCTGCTCTGGCCCGGCTGCACCAATTAATAATATAAATCCATTTAATAAAGTCAAATACAAATAAGGCAACAAGAGAAGTATACCACACTTCTCTTTCGTAAAGTAAATCTGTACAGCCTATATGGGCATATAGATTAACAATATGATTTGCTTGAGTAGCTGGACAGGACAAAAAAAATATATATATATATATTTTTTTTTTTCAAATGAGACGCACCTTTTAATATAGCAATGCATTAAAAAATTACACCTCAAAACAACTGTTTTCCTTTATAGTTGTATGTTGAGATGGCATGAAATGTTTCAAGACTGCACAATTGTGCTTTGGATTTTGTCATATTTTAAATTCTAGTTTTTGCCTGAATAGATCAGTACAGTTCAAACCTATACAGTCTTATAAAGATGGGTCATTTTATGTAATGACAGCCATTCAAACACAATTTTCTTAAACCGTCGCCACATTGCGCTTTATATAATGAAGCTTAATTACATTGCAGATATTTTTTAAATATGTATATATATATAACTTTTATTTCTTTTTTAAAGCATGTTCTACATGCTTTGCTCTACATTTAGTGTATTTTTGAGCCTCAGCCTTGAGTGATGTGGAATGTCACACGCAATACTAACAACACTTAATGCTCGTAGCTGCGACTGTCAAGTTGATCAAGTTCTCTCACTGCAGGCGTTGCATTGCCCTTTTGTTTAAAAGAGGAAGAATGTTTATTTTGGGAAGCCACCCTTTGGCGGACCAAACAAGACGACTCGGCGGGCCAATTTTGGCTCCTGGGCCCCACCTTGGGAACCCCTGGTTTAGACTGAGCCTTCAACCGGAAGTAGAAACCCTGTTTGTCTTTCAGCCATGCATAGCGTTTTTACTCATATTGATTCTTCATTAATTATTCAAAGCAACATCTGTAAATTGTATTGTGTAACTAAAACAATTCTTACTTACTGATGTCTGTAGGAGTGTTTTCTTGCATATTTGTATGTGCTATTGTATTGTAATGAAGCTAGCGTCCCTTTGCATTAGCTTGTATGCTAACATGTTTAGGGATGTCTTTGTTAGTAATATTAACTTAAAATGGCATTATTTCTGTATTGTTTCAGTTTTGTAAATTCACCAAAACGTCACTGTGGACTTGTTGAGTCTGTTTAGGTGATGGTAGGGCTAGGTTCCTCAGCAATTGGGTCCATGACGGTGACTTCTGTATTGTTTGATAAGCCGTTTTATTGCCATGTTACAGACACCGTTTGGAAACAATTAAGGTATGTAAATAAACGTTTACATAATTGTTCTGTGCAAATTACTAATTTCACAATATATATGCAGTTTATAATCCAGGACACTTAATGTGTGGATTTTTATTTTTTTGTTTTTTCCATAGTCCATAAAATATGGACAACTATGAAAATATTGGATGTATTTAGAATAATAATTTTACTTTGCTTGTGAGCTTGGGGGACTCAAATGCCTGAACCTGTAAATCCTATTTTTTGTTCCCAATTGCCTTGTCAAGATTCAAGATTCAAGATTGTTTATTGTCATATGCACAGTAAAACAGACAGTTTGCCGTACAATGAAAATCTTACTTTGCTAGTCCACCCTTCAACAAGTCACACGGTACTTAGCTAAAAATAACAAATTAAAATAAAAATGTATATACAAGGCACAGTAAGTAACATAACATTATTGCACATTCTGATTGACAGTCAACAGTATAAATATGGAGGTGACCTTGGGTCACAGCAGCAGTTAAAGTGTCTTTGGTGATCAAAGGTGAAAGTGTCGACAGTGATGGGTCACAGTTCGGGGGTGGTCATGGTAGCTAGGCTGACCATATTCTGAAATCCCAAAAAGAGGACACATATATGCGTGCCAAGGCGGACAGCACGCCAAGGCCGGGGCTAGGTGAAAATTTGCCATTGATACTTGAACTTGCTTTATAAATAATATATTTATTTAAATAAAGCATTTTTTCTCCTCTGTTGACAATATAGCAAAATAAGTCACACTTATATTCTGTAACATTCACAGTTTTAGAAAAAGTACAGAGGTAGCAATATTCAAAATAACCTCTTGTATATAATATAAACATAAATAATGCCTCAAAACAGGTTAATTATATTTAAACAAAAAACGGGTAACAGCCCATTCTTTAAAATGTCTCTTCTCAGTCTAGTGGACCATTCTAATGTATAAAATATAAATAATGCCTCAAAACATTTGAAACAAAAACAGATGTTTTCAGAGAATACACCATAGGTGAAGAGTATTTCACAAATCAGTTAAAACAACAAAAACAGAGGTAGCATTTCTGAGCCAATTATTTTAGGCTTCTGTAAAAAAAATAATGCAGAGTCAACATTTAAAACAAAAAAAAGGAGAAGTGGTGTATTGCGTTTCTTCTTATTTAGTCGTCTTGGCCTTATCTCCTTGGTTTTCCTCCTCATCTCCCGGGTCTTCATCCTCGTCTCCCTGGCCTTCCTTGTTTGCCCATGCATATTTAGCTGAAGAGCTTATTTTCCCCAGCAGTTTCCGGTTGCTCATCAAATAAGCATGTAAGTCCGTGCAGGATGTTTCTTTGAAGTTGTATTGTACAAATAGAAGCCCTTTCAATGACTCAACAGACAACCTGCTCTTTTCCTTGGTCCACTGGCTCTGCATCAGTGAGAAAACCCTCTCAACATTTGCATTGTGAGAAGGAAGGGCAAAGACAAACTGTGCAATCTTCAGCAGCTCTGAGTAACATGCAATGCTTTTGGCCTTCTCAAAATATTTGCACCACTTCTGGTGCACTTGCAGGCCATTGAACTCTCCATCACTGTTGCTACTCTCAGTGAATTTCTTGAGATTGGTGACCTGATCAAAACACTTGGCATCATCAATTGGCACCCCCTTTTCTCCAAGGTACTTGATGCAGGCTTCCACATCATTCCAACTAGGTGTCTGACTCAGATCCATCAACTGAATGGGGTGAATTCTTCCATGGGTGTCATCCACTTCTGGAGATACTGCAGGCATGCACTGTGGAGACCCTGCACATCAGCATAGAACTGTTCACATTCTTTTCCATGCCCATCTGTGCGCTTCTGTGCCAGGAGTCCCTTAACTTACAGGGACATGAAGTTGTTTCTATGCCGTTCCTCAAGTGTTGTGTGGACTCTCTGCAAGATGTTACGCACTTCAACAATGGAATTATTTTCCTTTTCCATTTCTTTAATGGGTGAGTGGAACACACACATGAGTGAATGCATGTGCCAGAGGTAAATTTCACTGAATTAATTTTCAAAAAACCTCTTGATCGTTACAGGTGTTTTTTCCTGTGACATAAAATATCCCTTTAATGCTGGAAACATCTGCAGCAGCCTCCCGATTCCAGCGAATAATGACAGCCATCGTGTCTTGCTGTGGGAAAGGAGCTTTCTGTATTCAACATCTACAAAGTCACAGTACTCCTTCAAACTCTCAGTGCGCACAGTGTAAATGTGGCAGATTTTGAACATGATATTCTCAATTTCAATATCAAGTGTGTCTGCACCATGATGGACACAATTGTTCATTATGTGTGCTGGGCAACCCACAACGATCAGCGTCTTATTCTGGAGCAGCTTCTTCAAATTTGCATACACATTATTCCCCCCTTCATCATGTCTGATTCCTCCGAAGTTTGTGTTGCAGTTGTCACCAGTAAATGCTATACATTTTTCTGACAAATTATTTTTTCTCAGTGTTTCAATCAAGTAGTTTGCAATGGTGTCCGCTGTCTCATTAGGTGTGTCTTTGACCTCAAGCAATGTTGATTGTACACCACCTTTCTTCCAGTCAAAATACTGGATTATGATTGGGAATATTTTCACTGCACCATGGTTACTCCCATCTGTAGCGATACAGTACTTTATTTCTTTGAGCGCGTCTAGCGCAATGTCGATGCTGTGGGGCGCTATAACACTGTTGACAATCGCCTCTGTTTTGGTGCGTGCACTTGAAAACTTTTTTGCCGTGTCTGAGTCTGGGAATGCTTTTTTCAGCAAAGCACTGGTGCAATCCATCGACCTGTAACTGTTATGGTGTTTGATTGTGTGGAATACTTAAACACCCTCTGCTGCGTTTACGTCTTCTCCTTTTCCAGGTCGCACAAAGTACTCTGTCAATTTAGCAGACGAGCTCTCGCCCTGCACAGCTGTTTTGTGCTTTTTAGTGTCAATGTGGGCTTGTAGATCTTTAGCCCCTTTATGTGCCACAGATACGTACATTCCTGCTTTGCACACGGTGCATTCTGCTTCCCATGTGTCACGGCCAGGACGAAAACACGAATACTTTTTCCGCAAATCATCCGTGAAATTGCATTTACGTTTCGGCATGTTTGTCTGTCTCTTGTCTGCCGCGAGGTTATCGGGAGAGGCGCTGAATACCGGGAGTCTTCCGCTAAAAACGGGAGGGTTGGCAAGTATGGTCTCTTCACTCACTAGCTCTCTCGCGCTGTGTCTCTGCCCCTCCCTCACAAATTTTTCTGCGTGCGCACACCTTCAGTTTGTTTTGTTTAACCCTGTTGTAGTTGGACTAAGGGAGGTGACGGCTCAGACACCAGAGGGCAGTATATACACAGATTTATTATGTAGGCAGCTCCTTCATTACAGGCAAGTGTGTATTGCCGGTAAATGATTGCAGCTGGTGGCAGCTGCAGGGCGGAGACGCGCGTCCCTGGATGTGCGCCGCGGCCGTGGGCGTGTCCCGAGGTGCGTTCGTCAGGACGAACAGATGAGGGCGCATTGGAATGCGCCCTGGCCGTGACAAACCCCTCCGTAACTTAACCCTGGACGTACATTGAAAATACACGCAACCCTAATTCAAAATTCCGGACATTTGAGGCAAATAGGAAACCCCGCCCGGACACCCCGGACACCCCCGCAAAAGAGGACGTGTCCGGGGAAAAGAGGACGTATGGTCAGCCTATGGTAGCTGTCTTTTGTTTCAAAAGATAAAAGTAAAACGAGGGGGCTAGTATTCACAAGTTAGCATTCACAAGCCTGATGGCCTGTGGGTCTGCCTACTATCAGCGAATCAACACTACGAACTAACATCCTTGACCCCACCATCTTGTCACATTGTTTGGTTAAACTCCACAGCAGCTACTGTACACTTGTGGACATTATTTCCATTCAATCTGTGCATGCGCCCTCTTACTAGTGCCAGATTGCGTACCTTGTTTCCCTGTTTGCAGATTCCATACACTCTCTTCCTTATCACGTCTCTTTATCTGCACATGCTGCTACAGCCAGTCAGCTAACCTCCACTTCTGCTACCTGCACCCACCTCTATTATCCCCCACAATATACTCTCTTATCTCCATGCCCCCAAGTTGTGACTGCATTCATGTGCATTAATGAAAATAACACACAAATGAACCGAGGAATGGCCATATGGCGCAATATGTTCACAATCTTCGAGAAGGTTTAAAAGCATGTTTCTCAAAACAACCTGGTAGCATTCCAGTAGCATATGACGTTTAGGTGAAGAATATTCCAAAAACCTCTTTAAAACATCGATACTAGTTTATGAATAGAGTTTTAATCATTTAACTGTTGGTACAGACTACATATTTGATTTTTAAAGTAACTAAAATTTGCATATTTGGAAACATACACTTGCATAATTTGGCAGAGACCTGGATTAGCATATGTAATAACTCTTGGCACACATTAGATGTACGCCTGAAGTTGAAATTACCTAAATATAGTTTTCGGTTTTACTCTTTATAATTATGATTTAGTTTATTTTGTGTTGCTCTGGATTTAATCTACTGAACTCAAAATGAGGGTTTTCTTTTCTTTTTTTTTTTAACTTTTACACAAACTACAACGGCCAACATTGCGATAGCTATCACAACACAGTATTTGTTTTCATAAAATTATATATTATATATATATATATATATATATATATATATATATATATATATATATATATATATATATATATATATATATATATATATATATATATATATATATATATACACACTACCGTTCAAAAGTTTGGGGTCACCCAAACAATTTTGTGGAATAGCCTTCATTTCTAAGAACAAGAATAAACTGTCGAGGTTCAGATGAAAGTTCTCTTTTTCTGGCCATTTTGAGCGTTTAATTGACCCCACAAATGTGATGCTCCAGAAACTCAATCTGCTCAAAGGAAGGTCAGTTGTGTAGCTTCTGTAACGAGCTAAACTGTTTTCAGATGTGTGAACATGATTGCACAAGGGTTTTCTAATCATCAATTAGCCTTCTGAGCCAATGAGCAAACACATTGTACCATTAAAACACTGGAGTGATAGTTGCTGGAAATGGGCCTCTATACACCTATGTAGATATAGTGTATTTCTTACACCTATGTAGATATTGCACCAAAAACCAGACATTTGCAGCTAGAATAGTCATTTACCACATTAGCAATGTACAGAGTGTATTTCTTTAAAGTTAAGACTAGTTTAAAGTTATCTTCATTGAAAAGTACAGTGCTTTTCCGTCAAAAATAAGGACATTTCAATGTGACCCCAAACTTTTGAAAGGTAGTATATATATATATATATATATATATATATATATATATATATATATATATATATATATATATATATATATATATATATATATATATATATATATATATATATAAACAGTATATATACGTACATACAGTAGTGGTCAGAAGTTTACATACACTTGTGAAGGACATAATGTCATGGCTGTTTTGAGTTTCCAATAATTTCTGCAACTCTTATTTTTTTGTGATAGAGTGATTGGAGCACATACTTGTTTGTCACAAAAAAAATTCATGAAGTTTGGTTCTTTTATGAATTTATTATGGGTCTACTGAAAATGTGACCAAATCTGCTGGGTCAAAAGTATACATACAGCAATGTTAATATTTGGTTAATATTATGTCCCTTGGCAAGTTTCACTGCAATAAGGCGCTTTTAGTAGCCTTTCACAAGCTTCCGGCAAGCTTCTGGTTTAATTTTTGACCACTCCTCTTGACAAAATTGGTGCAGTTCAGCTAAATTTGTTGGTTTTCTGACATGCACTTGTTTCTTCAGCATTGTCCACACGTTTAAGTCAGGACTTTGGGAAGGTCATTCTAAAACCTTAAATCTAGCCTGATTTAGCCATTATTTTACCACTTTTGACGTGTGTTTAGGGTCATTGTCCTGTTGGAACACCCAACTGTGCCCAATACCCAACCTCCGGGCTGATGATTTTAGATTGTCCTGAAGAATTTGGAGGTTATCCTCCTCTTTCATTGTCCCATTTACTCTCTGTAAAGCACCAGTTCCATTGGCAGCAAAACAGACCCAGAGCATAATACTACCACCACCATGCTTGACGGTAGAAATGGTGTTCCTGGGATTAAAGGCCTCACCTTTTCTCCTCTAAACATATTGCTAGGTATTGTGGCCAAACAGCTCAATGTGTTCTTTCATCTGACCAGAACTTTCCTCCAGAAGGTCTTATCTTTGTCCATGTGATGTCAGATGAAACAAAAATGTAGCTGTTTGGCCACAATACCCAGCAATATGTCTGGAGGAGAAAAGGTGAGGCCTTTATTAACATTGGAGTATGTATAATTTTGACCCAGCAGATTTGGTCACATTTTCAGTAAACCCATAATGAATTCATTAAAGAACCAAACTTCAACAATGTTTTTTGTGACCAACATGTATGTGCTCCAATCACTCTATCACAAACAAATAACATCCATCCATCCATCTATGTTCTACCGCTATTCCCTTTATATTAGAAATGGCAACAGCGGAAGATGAATGCCCCATAACAAGAGGATAGAGAAAAAAAGGAGATACGGTGCGGATTACAATTGCGCACACGCGCAAATTACTCACGCAGATCCCAGGTTTGGTTGTTATCATCAGTCATCATCATCAACAATTGAGAACAGAGAAATGGATATTGGAACAGTGTAGGTCTGACTTGGTAGGATATGGACAGCAAGTAGTGGACATAGAGAGAGAGAGAGAGAGAGAGAGAGAGAGAGACAGAGAGAGAGAGAGAGAGAGAGAGAGAGAGAGAGAGAGAGAGAGAGAGAGAGAGAGAGAGAGAGAGAGAGAGAGAGAGAGATCAGAAGGCATAAGGAAAAGTATCTGATTTGATTGTTTACATTTGATTATTAGCAATCCGGGGAGGGTGTTAGTTTAGGATTGTAGCTGCCTGGAGGTGAACTTTTAGTGCGGTTTTGAAGGAGGATAGAGATGCCCTTTCTTTTATACCTGTTGGGAGCGCATTCCACATTGATGTGGCATAGAAAGAGAATGAGTTAAGACCTTTGTTAGATCGGAATCTGGGTTTAACGTGGTTGGTGGAGCTCCCCCTGGTGTTGTGGTTATGGCGGTCATTTGCGTTAAGGAAGTAGTTTGACATGTACTTCGGTATCAGGGTGGTGTAGCGGATTTTATCGACTAGGCTCAGTGGAAGTTGTTTTACTCTGTCCTCCACCCTGAGCCAGCCCACTTTAGAGAAGTGGGTACGAGTGAGGTGGGATCTGGGGTGGAGGTCTAGAAGTAATCTGACTAGCTTATTCTGGGATGTTTGGAGTTTAGATTTGAGGATTTTGGAGGTGCTAGGGTACCAGGAGGTGCATGCGTATTCGAAAAAGGGTTGAACGAGAGTTCCCGCTAGAATCCTCTTGGTGCTTTTGTTGACCAGAGAGGAGATTCTATAGAGAAATCTCGTTCGTTGGTTGACCTTTTTGATTATCTTGGTTGCCATTTTATCACAGGAAAGATTAGTCTCTAGAATGGAACCTAGGTAGGTGACCTCATCTTTCCTGGTGATAACAATGTCACCCACTTTTATAGTGAAGTCGTTGACTTTCGTAAGGTTGATGTGGGACCTAAACAGGATGGATTCCGTTTTACCCAAGTGTATGGATAGCTTGTTGTCAGCGAGCCAGGTGCAAGTTCAATCAAGTGGTGCGGCTTCGTAGTTTAGCAAACTGAAATTATAAAGCATTTTGACATATTTTTGAGCGCTGTGTTGAATGTTGTATATTCTCAATGAAACTTAAACGTTTTGGTCTTGCTTGCTTAAGGGTACCTGCTAGCGTCACTTATTGAACGGGCGTCAATCTGCAGTCAGCACGTATTTCTGAATCCGTGAATGCCATTTACTGGTCACACTTATCATTACACCATGTACCAAATAAAATGGCGTCGAGATCGGTAAGCACCACCAAAATAAATACATTCCTTAGGCGCACCGGGTTTTAAGGGGCACTGTCGATTTGTGAGAAAATGAAAGAAAATTGAAGTGTCCGAAAAATATGGGAGTTTTATTTTTCATTTGAAATGTCTTAATTTTCTTATGGCAATCAAAACAATACTCTACATCTATCCAGCTTACTAACTTCCATTTGAAAAATCACACTAGCTGACAGAGGACATGATCCCATCATGTATTTAAAGTGGCATCATTCTAGCTAGAAAAATATGCTTTATCTTCGACAAGCCCTGGACAGCTGTTGACAACCTATGAGCTGTCAATCGTGTGCTCAACATTTGTTCCCAGAGGGGCCGAAGCAGAGAGTTAATCAAAGTAGTAGTCCTGCAATTAAGTGATCGGAAGAGTTATGGATTGTATTTCAAGTCCATTTGGCTTACTTCATGCCCGAGAGCGTTCAAAATAAACTCAGTGGAAAGCCAATTTCAATGATTAAACTGGTCGCATCAGACATGGCGCTGTGTTTTTACATTGCAATTTAGAGCGTCATGTGTACTCTCCCTGGTAAAATGTCAAATAGAACTATTGGAGATGCTTCCTCTATCACGTTTGCTGGGCTCAAATTTGGAGCTTATTATCTTCCTCAATGAGTATTTCCAAGAAACCCTTATCCTGCTAAGGTAATTTGTTCTAATAGGAGAGAATTATCCAAATGTATCCAGGGCATGGCCTTGATGTGTGATTACATGTTTAGCTCCAGTATTGATGTAATCCTCCAAAGGCTTTACTCTGTGGCGCCCTTCCCGTGGCTATGCATCGCAGCTCTCTAAATCTGAACCCCATCTTCCACTATCTCACTCCTGCAGCTTTTTCCATCAAATGGCTGCAAATCAGCGCACTGCTCCTGATGGGGTTTTCCTCTATCCTCTGGCTGCACTCGGACAGCTGACCCTCTCGCCAAGGTGTCTCCTCTAATCGCTCTCAATGTTTTATTCATGGCACCTGTGGAACATAGGTAAACTGCCGGACCACAACTAAATCAAATGCCTCAGTCTCCTCCAGAGAAGCACTTTCACTTTCAGTGCTGTGATCCTCTATAACATGCACTAGTCAAGCTGTGGCGGTGGATTCTTTCTTCCAGCGTGGATTGGTTGCATGTTTTATTAAACAGTCTGTTTCACTGAGAAAATGTACTTTTTGGGGGGTTACTCCATGGAATTGCATGTTGAGGATTGGCCTGAAACGCGATCATTTGTATTCAGCCTATAATGACAGTTTTTGATTTTGATTAATTGTGATTAATCACAATATAATAGCTGATTGCACAATTTATATTAACTTAAAGACCCATATAGTTTGCCGCAAATGTAATTGTATTGTCAGAATGTAATATAGACACATTTTTTGAATATTTAATTTGAATGCACATCATTTATTTGCTCAAAACTTGATCGCATTTTTATTTGAAGTCCTGTCAAGTTTTATTTTAAAGTGAAATTTGCCAGCAAAGACACCATTCCTATAATTCTGGATGTATTGTCAGGGCGCTCTGCTGGTTGCGCCTCCAAGAACGCACCTCGGGACACGCCCGCGACCACTCACCTCATGCACGCCTCACTCCGGCTGCGGCATGCAGCTGCAAGAAATCAGCAATCTACACACTTGTCGTTGATGAGCTCTCCTGCTTTCAAAAACCTGCTCAACCTGCTATCCTGGGCCAGAACGTAATCATCTGTTCCTGTTCCTCAGGCGATCACATCATGCTCTATGCGCACTCTTGCTCTCTGTGTTTCTTCCTCGTGTTATTTGATTGTCTCGTTTCCTCCTTTGTCACTCCTTCCGAATGCAGACCTCCGTTCCTGCGTTGACGTGCTATGTGTCTCGTCATTCCTTGTCACCCCCTGCTTCCCGGACTGCCTCTTGGAGCTCGACCTCCCGCTTGGACACAGACCTCTTAACGCCTCGCTATTCGCCCTGACTCCCTGCCTGCTCACGGACATACGAGTCTGCCCAGCCCCTTTTGGACTTGCCTCTCATTCAACACTACCGATAACACTCAACAGCTAATCTCCACACATAGTCACACACCATACACTCTCTTGGATTATGTCACACTCCATACCATTGTTAATTGATAGTAGTGTTTGTTATATAAATATATATATATATATATATATATATATATATATATATATATATATATATATATATATATATATATATATATATATATATATATATATATATATATATATATATATATATATATATATATAAACAAATCATAGAACAATTACGCCCTCTTTTGGTCTGTGCCGTCTACTCCCTCCCAAACATAACATATATTGTATATTTATTTGTTGGAGCCTAAATATCAACATATAGAGATGTATTGATGTAGTTGTATTGTACATGCACTTATAATGTGCTGTGTGATGGGTCATTTCAGTATTGTTTATTGTGATCATTTTTCATTGAATGATTGTCACGGATGGGGGTGCAGCTTGCTGCGGTTCGTTCTCCCGGGACGCAAAACTGACGACTCCGGACGAAAGCGTGCAGGTAGGGGATGATTTATTAATCATAAATCATACAGAAAAGCTAAGGCAACAACTTAGCACAGGAATCGAGAATAAGAATACACCAACGTAACAGTTGCATACCGCAAACAATGAAGCCACGACGAGTGACTGGAAAAGGCAGGAAAACTCAGGAGGTGCATAAACAGGAACTAAAAGGAGTCCAAAACAAACCGATAACACAAAACATGATCCGGACCACAGATCATGACAATGATAAGATTATATAAATAGGTCAAGAGGTGCGTCTTTGACTTTGTGCGTGGCCAAAGTTGTTGTTTTTTTTCAGACTAAAGACTAACACATAGCACAGCACAATATTTTGTAAGATAAAATCATGTTATGAAATTAGGAAACAATTGTTTTTATCTTTTTTCAATACATTTAGTATTTGAGAGTTTCTAGCAGAGTTGGAGTGCAAATTTTGGAACTCACGCAACCATGCTGCATGTATACTATGCATCGCTATGTAATCTATATCATTATCAACATTAAATGTTTTTATGAGATAAACAACCGTACTAAAACACATTCATTTAGCCAGTAATACTTTAAAATCATCTTTTATACTTGTGTCATGCAACACAATGCATTACTTGACAAAATAAATAAAGACATATAAATAATAACAATGTAATTTGGACAAAGATTTGCCAAACAGAAGGCTAAAACCTGAAATTGTTTTTCCTCATCTCAGCATCAGTTCTCAGTCACAGTGGTGCAGACATTATGATTAGTCAAATATTGACTTTCAAATTGCAATTTCCAATTATTTTTATCAGATATGATGCCCTCCAAAAATAATGTTGTTACGGTGATCAAGGTAATACGCACACATTTTAAAATATCACCCTCTTTCATTCACATGTGATGCTCTTACTCACCATATTATTGAGATAATTACCATTACCATTTATGGATGATTGTGGCAGGAGTAGTGGGAGGACACCTGGGGAGGAAGTCCTCAGCGCACAATTCATTGTAGGTGGTATTTATAATGAGAAGAGTGCGTACAAGTGTGTGTCTCATGCTTTCATCTGAATTTTTGGTATGTAAATATCGTCAGAGGTTTGTGCTTACGTAATGTTTTACGTTTGAATCCATGCACATCTTGAAGGGGTTTGTGCTGAAAATAAAATGTTGTTGTACTTGTGCAATGACAATAAAGATCCATCCATCCAGTATCTGCGTATAACAAAGGTTGTACATGCGGTTTAAAAGAGTTGTGTGATTAATCTTCATACATGCATGATTACTGCAATTATTTTTTGTGATGGGTTGTGTCGTTAATTTTGGCAGCCCTATTATAGATATGCCTTGTTAAAAAATGCTGAGAATAAACAAAACATCTGCACACATGAGAACCCTTATCCATCATTTTCCGACTTCATATCCCTTCAATATTTGTCTTGATTTTTGAAACTGCCACTTTATTAGCACATCGACCACACTTGGATAACGGCTATGCAAGGTGTCTCACCTGGTTCGGGAAAAGAGCAACTGTTACAAATCAAAGGAATGAAATATTATCTGAAAAAGTTTCACATGTATGTGCATAAATTGGTGCTACATAGCAATACTCACAGTAATTTACTTTAGATATAATAAAGTGACTTATATGTACAGTACATATGTATGGGTCTGTTATTTAACTTCAATTCAAAACAGCAATTGCACAACAGCACTGTACGAATAACATCTTTCTGATAAACTTCCTTTTTCTAAACCACACAAATGGATGAGTGGACAACTAATACATGATGTGTTATTAAAGGGGAACTGCACTTTTTTTGGAATTTGCCTACCGTTCACAATCATGATGAGATACAAGAACACACGTCTTTTTTTTAGGATTTTAAAGATGATAAACGACGCTCGCAATATGCGGCTAACGGGAGTCACCATTGTACCCTTCAAAGCCCTCTAAAACAAGTCCAAAACCCTCCATCAACATTTAATATACAGGTATATGCTGCAAGTACATATATAATGTAGTAACAGACACGTTCATAACCATATGTAATATGTCCAATATTTACCGTATTTTAGTCATTTTAGGCAATACCGGAACCTATTTTCTCAGCGCATTTATCCATTTTTTTTTTCCGTTTCCATAGCAGCACGCTTCCGACAGCGCCTCCCAAATGTTGTCTTTTTAACCTTTTGATGGCCTTTTGATTAAATTATGTCACAGTTGTCAATTATTAACAATTTGCAAGACATGAGTTATTTCACATAATTTACAAAAGGGTAAAAAATGAACCACAAAAAAATATTACTTGCTTTTTTATTTTGTTTAGGACTGAAGTGTTTTGAGAAATTTTAGCAAAAATGTACTGTTTGGCTTTGAAAATAATAATACAAAAAAAAGTTTATTAAAATAAAGGTTACTTGTTTAATCAAATTAATGTGCAGGACATTTTGCCTGATTAAAAAAAAAAGTTCACAGTTAATTTTATTGTGCATGTATTTATTTTTTGTGGATTACAAATGGCACTGATATGGTGGAAGTGTTCATGCACAGAATATATGAAAGTGATATTAACCAACTGTTTAATTTGTATTTTCCCAACCACTGAATACAGCTCTAGACAGTTTCAAGACAGAAATCTTCACCCTGACACGTCTACCAAACATGAACATCGAAGGCAATCAGTCAATTTTGAGGCAGAGATCCTCTTGATCACAAAATATGTTTTGGCCCCATAACAAATGGAATAAATCCTCCTTGTGATTAATAAACCCATGATCACAGTGTATAAAACACCTGTGTGGCGACAGCGTATTGTGGAATGAGTAAAATTGATAACATGTCGGCGTTCAGTCATCACAGATCTCTCTGTCTCCTCTCCTTGATCATTCACAATGATTCAGCGTCAGTCTTTGATCAGTCTCTGGTGCTCTACCCAAGGACTGACAAAATGATACAGGCAGTAGCACAGACACAGTAGTTGCCCCTGCATTTCAATTCCACTAATGATTATTCACCTCTAGTCACTTTATAACAGCTTGGAGGAGGCCAGGGGTTGGGCTAAAGCCTTTATTATGGAAGATCTGAGAGAACATTATTGCTTTTACTGCACGAAGCAAGCGCTTCAAGCAATTATAATCATTATCATTATCCTCTGAGAGACATGCTCGATGCAAATTGGCTCTACATCAGTAATTATGAGATGCACCCTTTTTCAAACTGAGGCACATGAGGTTTTTGTGGAGCTCAAAAATACTTTTTTAATATACAAATAGTGGAATGATCTGATCTTTTTAAGGTCCCACATTTGTGTGTCATCAGTGTTCACAAAGACTAATCACATGAAAAGTGCAGAAAGGAAAACAATGTTTGCAGGTCAAAATTATGTTGCCAAATGAGTGTGCTGTCAGTCACATCTGAGCTGTATAATTGCGGTATTTTGATGTATACGTGTCTGAACCTTTTAGCGGGCACATTTGCACATGCATACACCTCGAATAAGTAATATTAAAATTGGTGCAAATAATGAGGTGCACTGCTTTGACGCCATTAACTGTGGCTGCATGCTTAAACAGCTCCCAAACAACGAGACACACATTGGGAGTATACAGACACTGTACTTACATCAGAAATTTAATCACCAGAACCATTACGGTCAGGGCGAACCGGAAGCCATGGCTGACAGGAGAAGTTCACAGACTACTGAGGGACAGTAATGCTGCTGTGGATGAAACGTGTCTGAGAACAGCAATGGCCAGCCTTTTTCATGGCATCAGGTAAGCCAAGCAAATGTACACTAAAAATATAACTGGTCACTTCAAAGACACCAGAGACACACTGAGTCTTTGGCAGGTCATTCAAACCATTACGAACTACAAACCTTCCCCACAGACAGCGATGTCCCTCTGCTCAACAACCTCAACAACTTCTTTGCACGGTTTGATACTAAAAACAACATGTCGCCGCCAAAGAACCACCCCTCGCCTCACAATCAGGCTTCATGCCTGTCTGCAACACCCGCAAGGCTACAGGCCCTAGACCACATTTCTGGTCGTGTGCTCAAAGATATCATCACCGACATCGCTCTCGAACAGGCTGTTGTTCCCTCATGCTTTAAGGCCACCACCATCAGACCAGTGCTAAAGAAGTCCTCTCCATCCTGCTTCAATGACTATCGCCCTGTCACATTAACCCCCATCTTCATGACATGTTTTGAAAAGCTAGTCATGTCCCACATGAAGTCAATTCTTCCCACAAACCTAGACCCATTGCAGTTTGCATACCGAGCCAAACAATCCACTGAGGATGCAATCTGTCCAGCTCTCCACTCAGCTCTCACCCACAGAGACACCAAGAACTCTTATTTTAGAATGCTGTTCTTAGACTTCAGCTAAGTATTCAACACCATCGTACCACACCAACTGATCAGGAAAACTGGACCATCTGGGCCTCAACACATCCCTCTGTAATTGGTTGCTGGACTTCCTCAGCGAGTAGCCACAAGCAGTACAGGTCGGCAACCACATCTTTAAGCAGAGGGGCCCCCCAAAGATATATGTCCAGTCCCGTGCTATTCACCCTGCTGAACCATGACTGCACTACAACCTTCAGCAACAATCAGATTAAGTTTGCGGACAACGCAACTGGAGTGGGTCTCATTTCTATCAATGATGGGACAAACTACAGGAAGTTGGTCAGTCATCTGACCACAAGATGCAGAGAACATAATCTCAGAATAAATATCCCCTTCAAATTTCTAACTGCCCTCCGCTTATATGCCTGCCTAGAATTGGCTCTGCCCTGGTATCAATAATATCAATATTTGGATCAATACGCCCACCTCTACCAGTGACATCAACAATAACATGGCACAACTGGAATAAAATAACATACACATCAACAGTAACCATATTGATGAAACAAAGTACTGCACAGAAACAAGAAAACTGAATCCACAGACTATGGTAGGGAAGGTAAGGAAGGATAAAGTAAAAAAGCTGTTTGGTTGAAACAGGAAAATAAAGGTTAAAGGCCTACTGAAACTCACTACTACCGACCACGCAGTCTGATAGTTTATATATCAATGATGAAATATTAACATTGCAACACATGCCAATACGGTCGGGTTAACTTATAAAGTGCAATTTAAAATTTCCCGCTAAACTTCCGGTTGAAAATGTCTATGTATGATGACGTATGCGCGTGACGTCAATCGTTGAAACGGGAAGTATGCAGACACATTGAATCCTATACAAAAAAACTCTGTTTTCATCTCAAAATTCCACAGTATTCTGGACATCTGTGTTGGTGAATCTTTTGCAATTTGTTTAATGAATAATGAAGACTGCAAAGAAGAAAGTTGTAGGTGGGATCGGTGTATTAGCAGCGGACTACAGCAACACAACCAGGAGGACAGAGATGGATAGCAGACACGCTAGCCGCCGAACTCACCTTAACTTCCTCCGTCTCGCCGACCGCATCTGTGATCGGGTGAAGTCCTTCGTCGCACCGTCGATCGCTGGAACGCAGGTGAGCACGGGTGTTGATGAGCAGATGAGAGCTGGCTGGCGTAGGTGGATAGCTAATGCTTTTAGCATAGCTCTGTGAGGTCCGGTTGCTAAGTTAGCTTCAATGGCGTCGTTAGCAACAGCATTGTTAACCTTTGTCAGGCTGGAAAGCATTAACCGTGTAATTTAAAGTCCATGGTTTAATAGTATTGTTGATTTTCTATCTATCCTTCCAGTCAGGGGTTTATTTATTTTGTTTCTATATGCAGTTACGCACGATGCTATCATGTTAGCTCTGTAGCTAAAGTGTTTCGCCGATGTATTGTCGTGGAGATAAAAGTCACTGTGAATGTCCATTTCGCGTTCTCGACTCTCATTTTCAAGAGGATATAGTATCCGAGGTGGTTAAAAATACAAATAAGTGATCCACAATAGAAAAAGAAGAGAGTGTGGAATCCAATGAGCCAGCTTGTACCTAAGTTACGGTCAGAGCGAAAAAAGATATGTCTTGCACTGCAGTCTAGTCCTTCACTCTAACATACCTCATCCACAAATCTTTCATCCTCGCTCAAATTAATGGGGTAATCGTCGCTTTCTCGGTCCGAATCGCTCTAGCTGCATTGAAAACAATGGGGAAATGTGAGGAGACTTTCAACTGTTGACGTCACGCTACTTCCGGTACAGGCAAGGCTTTTTTTATCAGCGACCAAAAGTTGCAACTTTATCGTCGATGTTCTCTACTAAATCCTTTCAGCAAAAATATGGCAATATCGCGAAATGATCAAGTATGACACATAGAATGGATCTGCTATCCCCGTTTAAATAAAAAAATGTCATTTCAGTAGGCCTTTAATCATGAATTAAACCAGTAAATTACTTTAACTTACCAAAATTTGAATCACTCTAAGAACCCAAGAACAGCCAAAAAACGGTTAATATACATTTTAAACCGTATTGTATTTATATAACATTCAGATGTTTTTATTGGAAAGTAAATTTATTACGGAAAAAATGGCAATACTTCATAACTACAGTATTCCATGTCAAGCGTGAAGTGAATTATATTTATATAGCGCTTTTTCTCTAGTGACTCAAAGCGCTTTACATAGTGAAACCCAATATCTAAGTTACATTTAAACCAGTGTGGGTGGCACTGGGAGCAGGTGCAGCACTTTGGAAACATTCTTGTTGTGTAAATGTGCTATATAAATAAAGTGGATTGGATTGGGTAAAGTGTCTTGCCCAAGGACAGAACGGCAGTGACTAGGATGGCGGAAGCGGGGATCGAACCTGCAACCTTCAAGTTGCTGGCACGGCCACTCTACCAACCGAGCTATACCGCCCAGCGTGAGAACAATGTATGCAAACATGAAGAATATACATTCTAAAAAACACCACCAGTAAAACAGGTGAGAGTTTATATGCGCAATAAAATACACATTAATATGCTTCTCATTAATTTTAGGTTTTATCGCCTTCTCCTGCTCTCACTGGGATGCTGCTGAGGCAGAATGAGCATTGGGAGCAGCAGGACCAAACGGATGTCTCCACTAAAAAAGCAATAATATGAGAGCCAAACACCAGATGCTGTCATAGCGAATTTGATGTGTTTACTTCTAACATGTTCTCTAAAGTTACCCCATGCTGAATTAAAACTTTTGAGATGATTGTTTCTAGCATGAGCGCATTCTGGCATATGAACACATATATCCCTTACAATTTGCTTACGATGCCAAAAAAGTTGATGTGGATGCTTTTCTTTGTAAGCATGGAACATGTGCTCACACTTCAAAAACGCCAAAAGCTCTGTCAGGTTGTTGTTTTGAAGTAACTGCTGCTTTCAACGCAATCCAGCTCAGCACTTCTCATCTCCAAACTCAAAGATGTGCTGTCGCCATCTTGCATCAGACACTAGGTTTCCATCAGCCACGCCATTATGGTATAAAGCAGGGATTCTCAAACTGAGGTACATGTACCACTAGTGGTGCGCGTGCTCCATCTAGTCGGCAGGGTCGGACTCTATCAAGGCTCAAAGGGGTCTAAAGCTGTTTAAGTCCAAATGCTCAAACCTTGGTGTTGCCATTATCGCCAAATAATGACTTTAATATAGTGTTTTATTTTCCTGTATTCAAACACAGTGTTACTGTTCAAACTGTATGTAATGTTACTGTCACGGCCCATGCGCAAACCCGCATGTCATCTGCTGCGAGCGCAGCCGGCACCTACGCGAGAAGCGCGCCGGGACACTCCCCTGATCGCTCTTCCCGCATTGCGGCCACGCGTCTACACGGCTGCAGACAATCAGCAATCAGCGCACCTGGGTCTGATGAGGGCAGACGGAATAAAGCCCAGCGGACCCGAAGATCCAGTGCCGGAACGTAGTTCACTCTCGTAGTAAGTATCCCGTCTCTGGCTTACCTCCCGCATACTTGCTCTCTCTCTGTGCCTTCCCTGTTCCCGTGTCGTATGTCCTTTGTGTTCCCCGCAGTGCTTCTCCTGTTTCCCATGATCGAGCAGTGTGCCTCGACTTCCCTCTAGATTCCGGACTGCCTGCCTCGATCCTCGACCCCTGTTTGGATACGGAACTCGTTGCTTCTCTCCAGCCAACAACCGCTTGCCTGCCCACAGACTGCCTTCTCACCTTGCCCATTCGGTCTGACGAAGGATTCATCCAACACGCATATACAACAAACTCTGGTAACATCGACATGGTTAATTCTACACATCGTCTTGCACCTTTCACTTAGAGTAGCATACACATCCCACCTATTTATCAGTGTCAATAAACCTATTGAACTGATTCCTGCCGTTGTGTCGTTTCCTTCCCCCGTCGTACGTAACAGTTACAGTGACCAACAATATTAAATACACTTGCTAAATAAAACCTCTGCCTTCTTTTTAATCAATCAAAATTAATTTGGTATAGCACTTTTCATACATATAAAATGTAGCACAAAGTTCTTAACATTTAAAAACGTTCAATAAACAGTACCTTCTGCCCTCATTGCATAATCGCAAGTGGAAACAGTCAACCACCCACATCCCCCTCCCCCAGCCCTTATTCCTACACACACATGCACACAAAATAAGTGTCATCTAAAAACATACAGTATGTGGCTGAGCTCAGAAGAACCAGGTGATAAAACACTATCTTAGGGAGCCAAGTGCACCACGGGCTGCATGATGAGGGGCCACGACCGCAGCGATCCTGATCCAAGGCAAACAGTGTGGGACCAGGGTGTAATCTCGCCAAGGAAATAACTTTATAACATTTAAATATTTTAAGAGGCTAAAATAAATGAATACAATTAAAAAAAAATTAAAAACGGACTGGGCGCATTCCAGTGCGCAGTCATCTGTGCGCTGCGCTGAGTGCACCTCCAAGCACACGCCTGTGCGCCACACTCCAGCTGCACTCTGTCAGCAATCAATCAGCACTCTACACACCTGTCGCTGATGAGCTTCCTGGACTTCTTAAGCCAGTGCAAACCTGCGTTCCGGGCCAGAACATAGTTTCCTGTTTCGTACAGTAAGCCAACTCGTGTCAAGCTCTATGCTCTCTCTCTCTGTGTTCTCTTCTCCTCCGTGTTTCATTTGTCTCGTGTTCCAGTGTCGTTCCCGCAGCATTCCTCCATTCCCCTGACGACAAGTTCTGTGTCTCGTCTCCCCTTATTTCCTCTGGTTCCCCTGGCTGCCTCTTTGGATCTCGACCTCCCGCCTGGACACGGACCTTGACGCCTCGCTCTCGCCCTGGACCTCCTGCCTGTCTCTGGATCTCCGAGCTTGCCTTGCCCCTTGGACTTCCGCCTCTCGCTCAACACTCCTGGTAACACTCATCAGATAATCGCTACACATAGTCACACACATACACTTTTTGGATTAGTTGCACACTCCATACTATTGTAAATATTAATAAATAGAGCTAAAACTATGTCCCTGCATTCTGTGCTGTCTTCTTCCCCCTGTACCGTAACAAAATATGTAGTTAAAAACTATACATTTTTTATCGCTTGTCCCTCTCAGGGTCACGGGGGTGACTGGAGCCTATCCCAGCTATATTCGGGCGGAAGGTGAGGTACAACCTGGACAAGTCGAGTTAAAAACTAAATAAGATTAATTAAATTGGTATCTAGTAAATAAGCTAATAAATACTAGATAAACACAGAGTAAAAAGTATAGTAAACAATTATAAGATGAATAAGAGTATTAATTAAATGCTGAGTTAAAAAGGCAAGTTTTGAGCTTGTTTTTAAAAATCATAACATTCTCTGTAGCCCCGAGGGCCTACGGCAGGCTGTTCCACAAATGGGGGGCATAATAATGGAATGACGCCTCCCCGTGGGTATGTGTCCGAACTTTTGGAATAATTAGGAGGCCTGAACAGGAAGACTTCTGGGACCGCGAGGGCTCATATGATAAAAGCAACTCTGAAAGATAAGAAGGCTCAAGGCCATTAAGGCATTTAGAAACCAGGAAAACAATCTTAAAATTGATTCCGTAACACACAGATAGCCAATGCAATTATTTAAAAACCGGTGTAATATGAGTCCACCTTCTGGTTCTCGTCAGCACACAAATCGCTGAGTTTTGGAGTAATTGAAGTGTTTTGGTACCTTTTCTAGGAAGACCAGAAACCAGTATTACAGTAGTTTATACGGCTGGTAATAAGAGCATGCATCTCGGTTGCCCCGAGAGAGAATGGGGCGGACTCTGGCTATAATTTTGAGATGCTAAAACCCTATTTTAGTGGTGTATTTAATGTGAGGGATTAAACAAAGTTCAGAGTAAAAAAATATGCCCAAATTCTTCACTTGCGAAGAGGGATTAAAAGAAAATGACTATATATTTGATAAAAGTTTCTCTCTGGGCATCAGAACCAATAATTAAAACCTCAGTTTTGGCCTGGTCAAGCTGGAGAAAGGTGTTTTTTTATTTTATATCCTGTCATGAAGTGGTGGTGACGAACCCCAAGATGCAGAGATGGCAGGCTTGGTACAAGAAAACATGGTTTTAATGTTAAAAAAAATGCAAGGAAAACACGAACCAGAAACCAGGAAACAGGGACAGGAGTCAGGATCTAGGGAATAGCTCACAGCATACAAGAAACAGGCAGTCCACAGCATACAGCAAACAATAATGCAGCACTGACTGGAGGGCAAGGCAGGTATAAATAGCAGCCGACTGATTGACACCAGGTGTGGCCAGGTGCCAATCAGTCGCAGCTGAGGGGAACAGCGCTAAGGGAGGCAAGCAGGAAACTGAACAAAAATAAGAGCACTGACAGGAAATAACACAAACAGAGGTAAAACTAAAACATAACCAAAACTGCCAGTGACAAGCCTGACATATCCAAGCTGTAAAATCTAAGACCCAGTTAAAAAGTGCATCTATTGGTTATGTCTTCAGGAGACATGGAGCTGTAAAGCTGTGTGTCATCAGCATTACTGTGAAAGTGGAGTCCATGTCTCTTGATGACGCACTTACAAGTTAAAAAGAATGGGGCCTAAAACTGACCCGTGTGGCACACCACATGTCATTGAATAGGGCTTGTAGGAGCATTTATCCATGAATGCGCTGTATGTCAGATAGGAGGTGAACCAGCTGTGCACAGTGCCAGAGAGGCCGACCGGGTGTTTGAGTTTATTCAAAAGAATAGTGTGGTCTACATTATCTAAGGTTGTGCTTAGATCTAGTAGGACCAGCACTGAGATGCTTTATAAGTCCTAGTTTATTCTTAAGTCATTTAAAATCTTTAAAAGTGCTGTCTCTGTTTTGTGGTCCACACTAAAATCAGATTGATAATTCTCCGGAACATTAAAATTTAACACTACCTACTATGCTACTGTATTTTAATCTTGGTCATTATGGTGCTACTTTTCCAAGTCTTTTCTGAGGTGGTACTTGGTGTAAAATGTTTGACAACCACTGGTATAAAGTACCCTTCCTGTGCTTATTCTCCCATAAGAATTGTTTTTGTCATGTTTCTATTTATCCTGGTACATTATTGACTCCAATTTAAATGAAAGTTGTCGCAGACATTTTCTATAATCCATCAGGGTATTATGAAATGCATTGTTTTCTTTTGCCATTAAATGGACTTAGACCCCAATAGCATGTCATTTTGATTGGACAATCAAATTAGTGTGCACTGAACAATGGTACTGAAAATAGCAAAATGCTCTGTTTAGGTGAGTCACACTTCAAAGGACCAGGGTTTCATTGTAACCATTCACTTACGGCTTCACTTTAGTCTTCAGTAAATGAAAAGCATGACCTAAGGCAACTGATTACACTATTCACAGAATAGTATAGCACGATACACATCACAATGTGTTGGTAACGTCTATCAGCAGCAACATCATCAATGAACACATGTGAGAATGTTTTCCTACTTGTATACAGTACGTACAATGGAATTATTATTTGATGGCAAGCAGTTTGTCCAGTCTCCTCCTGTCCCTCACTGACACAAACGCTTCCAACTGCGTGCCAATAGTTTGGCCGGCTTTCCGAATAAGTTTGTCAATCCGGTTTAAGTCCCTTTTGCTGGTGCTGCTCCACCAACAAACCACTGCAAAGTACACGGCACTGGCCACAACAGACTGATAAAAGATCTCCAACAGCTTGCTGCACACATTAAAGGATTGTACATTACATTATAATGGAAGTATATACATGGTAATTGTTGTATATTGTATATATTATATACAAATATAATTTAATAATAGAATATATCTGTATATATAATATGTAAATATTACATATATGTTATATTTTATATTGCTACTACGGTACATTTTTAGTCTACTTTATAACTGCATTATCCTTTCCATCCTTACACTTTCCATTCTTTGTAACTGAGCTCCTGTGTGGAACAATTTCCCTTGTGGATCATTAAAGTCTGTCTAAGTCTAAGTCTAAGTCTATTTCTTATGGTATTCAGGGTACAGCTAAGGGCTTCTATGTGTATTATGGTTCTTATGCTTTTTCATCAATGATTTTCCATGACTTTTCCAAAACATTTTACTGAATTCCATGAGAAAAATACATTTATTTATCTCAATGGGACCATTGAAAACTTTTTGTCATAAACATCAGCATCAGGCTCAAGGAAATAGTATCATAGTGGCCGAAGGAGGATTGTGTGAGCATGGCCGTGTGTCACGACATCAGAAAAGTAGTTCCTCTGTGGTACCTCTTACAAAAACAATGTCGCTATAACTTGGTAAGTCACTGCATGTAAATGTAGTGCTGTTGGCAGTGTTTGGATGTTTTAGAGGGCTCGACATAACCTGCATTGGTTGCTGCCTCTTAATAGAAGTTTAACACTATTTAGAAGGCACAGAAATAAGAAACACGTGGGGTCTTGTCTCACATAAGGTTTGTGAATGATGGGCAACATTCCCCAAAATGTACATGTTTCTTTTAAGGTAAGTATACATTTTTGGACTAACTGTTTGGTTTAGGCATATGTTGTTGTTGTTGTAGTTATGTACACCAAACATATCTACTGTACACTGTAAGGTTGTGTTGTGGAAAATGCAGCCTTGAGTCAATCCCAGAAAAGTTTCGCTGTCTCGCAGAATACAAACCAAGTATACTGCTGCTCAGTCTGACAAACCAAGAAAGTGACAAAACATTGACTCACAGCTGGAAAAAGAAATTGAACAGGAGTCTATCCCACCCATTTGCTCTGACCTTCTCCTCCTCGCTGCACAATGAGATGATCCCGTTTCCTCATTTACACATGGACAAAATACATTTATTTTCCCATGGAACTGACTGCAGTTTGTTATATGGGAATTTTTATGACACAGGGAGGGCTTGTTACTGTTTGACAGTGAAGCTGCAGAGGTTCATACATACTTAACTCCGAATAAAACAGTACTGTGTCCAATATCTCTCCTCATCTATTATTTGGAGCACTATTTTTTACCAGAGCCCAAATTGCCATTAGTATGCCGTATCAGTATTATATATATATATATATATATATATATATATATATATATATATATATATATATATATATATATATATATATATATATATATATATATATATATATATATATATTGTTGCGTTTGACCAGATGTTCCTCCAAGTGGGATGTAAAACGCTGGTCAGTCCCAAGTTACTTAGATGACACATAAACTGATCTCGAATATACACCAATCACAGAATAGGTATTTTCTAATTTTATTGTCAAATATTTGAGAATAGAGACCAGCCTCGAACAACACATCCAAATGCGTAGCCCAAGTTGATCTGAAAACTTCCCGGAAAGCCCTCTCCTCTTCAGTATCTCCCCCCGCCCTCACTTGTCTCACCTCAAACACATGCTCATTGTCTCTTATCTTGAGTCGGCCTGGGAAGCACAGGAAGGAGGAATTCCTCCTCTCTGCCTTCTACTTCAAGGCCGGCCCAAGTGCGAGCACTTTGTCATGGGATGAAAAGAAAAGCAAAGAGTACAATATGGAACATTAGCTATATGTAATATGACTATGAAAATTAATAAGTAACACAAAATATGGATATATGAAGATATATATAAATCTTTCAATTCCCCCTTCAGATCTTATCCAAAAGATCTCTCCTACGAGAGCAACACCTCTAAAGCACGCCCTACATTAAAGTAGGTGCTGTTTTGGTTTTCGAGCAGGCTATCGATAAACAATCAAACCATAGTTACATGGGAGAGAGAAGGAGGGAGTCAACGTCAATGTCGTCATTGTCAGGGAAGGAAACTAACAGTCCCTGAAAGTCACCACTATGCTTGACCCCCTTCAGTGACATAGCAAGCCCAGAACCAGGGTGGGGTAAGTGTGGGGAAAAGGACGTCCAGCGGAACAAGCAACACAGTTACCCAGGTTTTGGCATCCACCTGAGCCACAGGTTTACCTGTACCCGCTCCTAAGGTCAAAGTTACCAGGCCTTCGGTGGTGATGTCATTAGCACGCACAGATGTAAGAGCCTTTGAAACACCACCAAGGTGGGGTGGTACTTTAGGTGCTACAGAGGGTGTAGAGGTAGTTAACGCCCTCTCAAGGACATTAATTTTAATAATTCCTTTAGAGTCTGTATCAGTCAGGTCAACCCCCAAAACAACATAAAAGGGACGATGGGCACCACTTACCAGCGTATGTTGTCTGCATCCGACACCAATGGTTCAGGGTTGAGTCGTCACAAATATAGAGGTTATTACCACGGTAATAGCTATTGTGTCCCCCGTAATTAATCACACTGCACAGGTCAAAAAATAAGTCTTGCTATCCCCCCTAACCCAGTCTATTTCAAGTCCGCCGTATGTTCTAAGACACTTGTCAGTCACTGTCGTCGGGAAGGAAGGACTGAGGCACAAGAACAGTAGAACAAGCCTAAACACCAATCCGTCAGGAAATACTTCTGGGCGTAACATCCTGCTTTTCGTCTATCAAAATCAGAGTAATTCAGGTAACGAAACGGGGATAAACATCAAACTTTTCACTTAATATAACGACACAGATAGTTATGCTGAAAACAAGCAAGAGAAATTGGATAACTTCGAGTATAAAGGCTGGTCTCAAATAAGGATATACAATATAGAAGTTAAAAAGAGTAATATAGGTAGAAAATCTCTCTCTCAGCGTCGTCTTCTGGGCTGTAGGATTATGTGTGTGTAATTAAAGCCTCGCTCTTCTATGACCTAGAGGGGGAGAGGTTACTAGCACGGTCACCCCTTATGTGTGTTACTTCGTTAACACACACACTAAAAATGAGTCGTTTTCTGCTCCCGTTCTTCTTCAGCTGCCTCAGGCTCAAAAGGCGCTGCTGGGGGGTCGAGTGGGGCAGATGTAGTGGCGATGTCAGCAATGACATCCGCTGGTAATCTGTCAGGTTCTTCAGCAGGAGTGTAGAGGGAGAGGTGGTACCAGGTGTCCCCTTTTCCAGATAGTCGAAGGGCGTGAGACGTCCGTTCCACGACCTTGAAGGGACCACCTGGGCTCCGTCCACTTGCGTTTGATGACCTAGATCTTGACCCTCTCAGCGGCCGGAAGGGAATCTGGAGTGGCGGGCTGTCATCCTCGTATCTGTACAGAAGAACTGGCACACAAATTCTGCATTTTTTGTGTAAAATACCATTTTGGTTTTACGCTGAGTCCTCCTTCCATGGCGGCTGCTGGTCCTGTGAATGGCTGACCTGTATGCAGCTCATAGGATGAAAAACTCAAAGGGCGGTAAAACAGTTTTATTCACGGACCTTCGAATGATCATTAACGCTAATTGCAACATGTCAATCCAATTAAATTTGGTCTGTGCACAGATTTTAGCCAATTAGTTTTTAATATTCTGGTCCATCCTTTCAACCTTACCTTGGGACTCAGGATGGTACCCCAAACCTGTGTTCTAGTCCGAAAGCCTTTTCGACCAAGGCTAAGTGAGGTTTTTTTTTTGTTTTTTTTAAATGGTTGCCGTTGTCTGACCTAATCTTTTTGGGGAAACCATGTCGGGGTACTAGGTCATTCACAAGTCATTTAATTACTGATATTGCATCCTCTTTTGAGGCTGTTGTTGCTTCCGGCCAACCACTGTGATTGTCAACACAAGTCAGTACGTACCTTTTCCCTTGTACCGTATTGATCATATCAGTGAAATCAAAGACTATACATGGTTCACCCTCACCTCCTCCATATTCTAAATTTGATCTACTAAACTACTATCGATGTGTAAAATTGTTATTTTCAAATGAAAATTAGTTATAACTTCTTACCCACGGGAAAAACGTTAAAACTATGGAATGTGTCAGAGTCGGATTATTGTCGATTTTGTTCCAAGGAGTCTGTATCCACCCTCACTCACCCCCTTCTGTTTCTGAAAAAGGACTGTGTTAGTCATACTATCACTTTCAGAAACATCTAAGAAAAAGGTCAGCTAATAGTCAAGTAGCGGAGGACAAGTCATGTTTGAGGTCAATGATAGTCTCTTTAGCCTCTGTGGTCCACTGGGGGGTGGTGTTAGGGTAGGGGACCCCTTAGCAATATCACAAATAACTCAAACTCCACTAAATATGCTTATATTTTATATTGTCACAAATACTAGAAAAATACTACCCGTATGGCGGATGCTTTATCAATAGTATTTTGAAATTTTACCACACCTGGTGGCCCCAATAATTCATTAAGTCAAGCTCATGTTGTAGAAAGTTGAATGATGCAGACACGTTTGTTACTGAATACTTTCTATCAGACTTCTGTCTTGACGACTATGTGTATGTAATGAGCAACTATAATTATTTGATATGCTTAAATGTGTAATGTGTCGTTTTAGCTCAGCTGTTGTGTAGCTGCTAGCTCCTCGTAGCCTACAGGTGTCTAAAGTGCAGCCCATAGTTATGTGTTTAACATAACCATGGGCTAAACCTAAACAATTGAAAATGTGGTATTTGGGTGTCGGTGTAATGTTTGGCAGCTACGCTGTGTCTTATCATTGGACCTAAGTTCTTTGGTTTTGTAGGCGAGACAGAGAGCAAGGGAACAATGTGGGACACAATTGTGTCCATCTTATACCATGCTAGTTGTTTCAAAGATAGGTCAACATGAGCAACCACACCTTGAGTTCCAACATATATAAATATACAAAGGAGTCAAAGGTCTCCTGGTTCGAGTGTCTAACTGGTGATCATAACATATGGCGAGTCGGGTGGCAGAACACACGGAAGCATCTCAGTCAGTCAGGGTTTTCACTGTTAGAGCAGTTGGATGTCAGCCATTCCTGTTGTTTCAGGCTGTGGTATGAGCTCATGGAGGAGCCTTGGTAGTGGTGTCGCAGCTGGGTGGTTGAGCCGTCAGGTAACACCAGGAAGGTTCCTTCTGTGCGATATTGAATGTCAGGGTACAGTCTGTAAAGGAGGTCATTACCAATCTGGCAGGGTGTGTGCAGGTCAATCACGAAGGGGTGCTTTAGTGTGTGTCCCGCAATCTGAACCGGAAGTGGTTTGGTGACAGGTAACCTTCTTGTGACCCCAGCGAAGCCTTTGACCTTTAAAGAGGAAGCACACAGTTTCTTTGGTACCTCTGCATTCAGAATCGAATGGGTGGCACCAGTGTCAATCACGAACTGATAACATTGTCCGTTGACACTCATGTCCAGCAGGGGGCCAGTCTGTATCTCCTGCTGGGGCTCCTGCGGTGGGCGTCCTTTGCCACGCCGGTATAATGTTCGTTTGCCGGCAAACCGGGACCTTTCCTGTTCAGAAATATTCGGACATTCTCGAGCCCAGTGACCAGGCTGGTCACAGGCAAAACAGTTTCTTCCCCGGACTGACTTTGAAGCACCGTGTTGTCCACCACCCGAGTCCAACCGTCTGGTCCCACGTCTGTTGAGGATTCTTTCCTCCACCTGTTGGAACTCAAAAGCAAGGTCACCCACTGCTGAATATATCCTAGCTGATCTTTGACCTTTTGGTTCTTTTAACCTTTTATTTTCAGCGATCTGTAAATTAAGGAGTTGCTTCCTTGCTGCTCTGTCACTAGCCTTATCATCCTCATCTTGAGGAAAGAGACTGCGCATAGCAGTAGCTATGTTTGTAACGTATGGTGTTATCGGTGAGGTCGAAGATTCAGCCATTAATCCTACTTGTTGTTCTGTATTTTTGCCATCTTGTGTGGAAACACAACGATACAAAATGCTTCTAAAGTCTTCTACTGAGAGAGTGTACCCTGCTGTTAGTTTGTCTAACGTGTTAAGCCAAAGACTCCCACCTTCAGACACCGGTGGAAGTTTGTCAACAATGGCTTGCATGTCTGCCACAGCAAAAGGCTTATATTGGAATCTGCCGCTATTATCAGGAAAAAGTGGATATGCGTGTCCCTCCAGCTTTTTTGAGCGTATGTTGTATGCATGTGGTTCATGTGGGTGTTGGTCAATGTAGTCTTCCATTGAGCCATTAACAGTTACAGGAGACCACAAAGTCTTGCTCTGTTGTGTGTTGTTCAAGAATGTCTGATGTGCACGTGAGAGGCTGTCATCTACTGGGGGAGGGCATTTGTTTATGGCAACAAAATGGTCTGGCGTGTAAAGTGAGGAGTTTTGCGTTGACTCATGCATTATCTGCTGTCTAGTAAGATTAGGTATATTCGGGAGGTTTTCCGCTGGGTGGCTGTTATTTTGGGGCTTAGGCACCAGAGGTGATTTACACTCAGGAGACAGCATTAGTTTTGGAGGAGGGTTCAATCTTAGAGAGGCTGTGTGAGCACCGCCCTCATTTGTCACAGGAGTAGGGGGTGGACCAGAGAGCTTTGTTTCTGTTTCGACCACCAGGGCTCCTCCTGTGACTGTCAAAAGTGGGTATAAAGACGCCTCCGGCTTTACGTCATAGGGCGGTGGCTTAGTCAAAGTCTGGGCGGGTCGTTTGAATTGTCTTGCGCATGCGCGACAGGCAAAAGACCAATCAGTCAATTCTGTCATTAATCATCGGTTCTTTCGTTGCATTTCGTTTTTCCACGTAATCCCCGTTTACTTTTATCATACGCCAAACTCTTAAATTCTCGAGCACATAAGTTCTGTAAGCCTTCTTTTAACCCGTTAGGTTCCTCGCCCTGTGCTCGAGTCATCTCCTTAACTACTTTACTTCGTTCCTTTTTGTCTCTCCCCGCGGACTCCATTGTTACCAAAAGCACATTCAATTGATCATTGAACGATAACCATTCATCACATTTTCCCCAGCCGTCATCACATTCTTGTCTGTCACACTCCTTGGCCATTTTCACCAGCGCACACACACACACAAGCACGTGTAAGCACTCACGCACACACAAGCAAGTGCCTACAGCCCTACGCACACACACACACACACACACGCACACGTAAGCACTCTCTCTCTGCGTTTCACTTTACCATAAAACTTCCAGTTACTTTTTTATTTTATTTTTTATTTTACCAGACGTTTGAGTTCACAACTTTTCGAGTATTGTAAACTCCCTCTTAACCCTTTCAAGGAACGTTCTCTATTCGACAACCGTCCATTCAATTGATCATTACAAAGTAATGACTAATCACATTTTCCCCAGCCGCCATCACATTCTTGTCTGTCACACTCCTTGGCCATTGTGTCCATTTTTTTTTTTCAGGGGCCTCAAACCCCTGAACCATACGGCGGCCTTTAACCCCGTACTTTTATCATACAATACGCAGCTAGAGCCTCTAACTCTAACCCGTGCAATTTATCGTACAATACGCAGCTAGAGCCTCTAACTCTAACCCGTGCAATTTATCGTACAATACGCAGCTAGAGCCTCTAACTCTAACCCGTGCAATTTATCGTACAATACGCAGCTAGAGCCTCTAACTCTAACCCGTGCAATTTATCGTACAATACGCAGCTAGAGCCTCTAACTCTAACCCGTGCAATTTATCGTACAATACGCAGCTAGAGCCTCTAACTCTAACCCGTGCAATTTATCGTACAATACGCAGCTAGAGCCTCTAACTCTAACCCGTGCAATTTATCGTACAATACGCAGCTAGAGCCTCTAACTCTAACCCGTGCAATTTATCGTACAATACGCAGCTAGAGCCTCTAACTCTAACCCGTGCAATTTATCGTACAATACGCAGCTAGAGCCTCTAACTCTAACCCGTGCAATTTATCGTACAATACGCAGCTAGAGCCTCTAACTCTAACCCGTTACTATTTGCTTACTCGTCAGTGAAGCAGCCCGTCACGGTAATCTTGACACAATGACGTGAGTGGTATTCACAACTTTTATGCAATGGTGGCTACGGCAAAATGCAATCAATCTATCAAAATCACCATTCTGTGTCTGGGGTACAAAGCAGTGTTTAACTTACAGACTTCTGGGCAGACTCCTAATGCAGATTTTATCTAAAAAGAAAGGTTCTGCTTACCTTGAATTATGTTTTGGCCATGTGAGTCTGTCCAGAAGATTGCAAGAGAAGGTCCAATTGTCAGCGTGTCATCTCGGACGAAGCCCCCAAATTGTTGCGTTTGACCAGATGTTCCTCCAAGTGGGATGTAAAACGCTGGTCAGTCCCAAGTTACTTAGATGACACATAAACTGATCTCGAATATACACCAATCACAGAATAGGTATTTTCTAATTTTATTGTCAAATATTTGAGAATAGAGACCAGCCTCGAACAACACATCCAAATGCGTAGCCCAAGTTGATCTGAAAACTTCCCGGAAAGCCCTCTCCTCTTCAGTATCTCCCCCCGCCCTCACTTGTCTCACCTCAAACACATGCTCATTGTCTCTTATCTTGAGTCGGCCTGGGAAGCACAGGAAGGAGGAATTCCTCCTCTCTGCCTTCTACTTCAAGGCCGGCCCAAGTGCGAGCACTTTGTCATGGGATGAAAAGAAAAGCAAAGAGTACAATATGGAACATTAGCTATATGTAATATGACTATGAAAATTAATAAGTAACACAAAATATGGATATATGAAGATATATATAAATCTTTCAATATATATACACTACCGTTCAAAAGTTTGGGGTCACATTGAAATGTCCTTATTTTTGAAGGAAAAGCACTGTACTTTTCAATGAAGATAACTTTAAAATAGTCTTAACTTTAAAGAAAAACACTCTATACATTGCTAATGTGGTAAATGACTATTCCAGCTGCAAATGTCTGGTTTTTGGTGCAATATCTACATAGGTGTATAGAGGCCCATTTCCAGCAACTATCACTCCAGTGTTCTAATGGTACAATGTGTTTGCTCATTGGCTCAGAAGGCTAATTGATGATTAGAAAACCCTTGTGCAATCATGTTCACACATCTGAAAACAGTTTAGGTCGTTACAGAAGCTACAAAACTGACCTTCCTTTGAGCAGATTGAGTTTCTGGAGCATCACATTTGTGGTGTCAATTAAACGCTCAAAATGGGCAGAAAAAGAGAACTTTCATCTGAAACTCGACAGTCTATTCTTGTTCTTAGAAATAAAGGCTATTCCACAAAATTGTTTGGGTGACCCCAAACTTTTGAACGGTAGTGTATATAATGTCGTATCAGTATTATATATATATATATATATATATATATATATATATATATATATATATATACATATATATATATATATATATATATATATATATATATATATATATATATATATATATATATATATATATATATATATGTATATATGGGACATTCTACTAAATCGGGGGTCAGCAACCCGCGGCTCTTTAGCGCCGCCCTAGTGGCTCCCTGGAGCATTTTGAAAAAAAGATTGAAAATGGAAAAAGATGGGGGAAAATATTGTTTTTGTTTTAGTATGTTTTTTGTTTGAGGACAAACATGACACCAACCTTCCCAATTGTTAGAAAGCTCACTGTTTAATATGTTTATTACGAGTATTTGGTGAACATCGTTTTGTCCTTCTAATTTTGGCGGTTCTTGAACTCTCCACAGTGTGGACTGAGACGCAACAGTTTGTTTACATGTAAAATCTTCCACTCCTTCTTTGTCTCCTTTTGTCCACCAAAAGGTTTATGCTGTGCGTGAATGCACAAAGGTGCGGTTTGTTGATGTCATTAACTTGTTGGAGTGTTAATCAGGCTATTTAGGCTAGCTGCATGTACATATTGCATCATTATGCCTCATTTGTAGGTACATTTGAGCTCATTTAATTTCCTTTACTTGTATCCTATTTGTATATAATTTAGTGTTGCGTGTCTCATGACACATTATCTGTATGTAATGTTGGCTGCATTACAGATAGTTGACCACATCTAAACCTTGGGCTATTAAAAGCCAGTCATTTCCAGGAGTTATCTCACCTTCTAAGTAGCCTCTGATTTACTAATGGTTTCTAACATTGTAAAAATGTTGAATAAATATTAAATTTCAACATTTCTGTCAACGAAGATTTGCTTCAGCCTGCGACACACAGTCATTTTCATAGTAGGCTATTATAGACACTTACGTCATGTGTTGCCTTCATTATAAGACTTACATTATATACAGCTTTTAATTTTTTGCGGCTCCAGACAGATTTGTTTTTTGTATTTTTGGTCCAATATGGCTCTGTCAACGCTTTGGGTTGCCGATTAAAATACGGTACTTTAAAATATACTTCACAGCATGTTGCGCAATGGTCTTATTGTGCGCAGATGAAAATTAGACTATGTGATAGGCATTGACTGGACACTTTACTGTAGCAGCCTTTAAAACCATTTACCAATCATTACTGAATCAGCAACGAAAAGGAAAAAACTGTTGATTAATCTAAATTGAGGTGGGTGTGAGCTCTTAAACGTGATGGTTCATGTAAATATGCATTTGCTGGAAAATATGGAAGCAGTATTGTAGAATTAGCAAATGGCTGAAAGGAAAATCACACACCAAGAACATCATAGCAGAGAGGGCGATGAGACAAAAAGTTGAGGAAGAAAAGATTGATGTGAGGTTGGAGGAGAGGGGAGCAGGAGTTACGTGGGTGTAGGTAGCTTGGGAAGGAGAGAAAGTGTGATTCTATGGGATATTGGATGTCCTGACCAGGCCAGTGGAGGGCATGAGGATGGATTGGCCACCACGGACCAACTTAGAACGCCAGAACACGAAAGGGAAAGATGGGGTGATGGAGGTGTGGAGGAAAACAGAGGAGTAAGGAGAATATCAATGGCCGGACAGAGACACGTATAGATTTCTCTTCCGTCTCTTTAGAGCAGAACTTTACAGCTGCACGGGAGTGATCGAACTGAGGGGAGAAAAAGAAGGTTTGCTGATCCTCCTCTGAGAAATCAACACTTATGCATGAAAAGCTTCCTTGACGGTTTAACTTTGTCTTCCTGCTAAAAAAAAATTTTAGCAGAAAGCAACTGTTATGTGTTCTAACCTTGGGGCAGAATGAACTAACTGTACATGTGATCTGACCTCATGTGCAGTATATTATGTTCAAGGACATACCAATGAATGCACCCTGTGTTGTCTATCTTTGAAAATACACACATGTATTTATGTTAGGTTACGGAGGAAGTGATACCAGGAACGAGACAAAGGGAGAGTAGACAAAAGTATGTGTGTGTGTGTTTGTTTGTATGTGTGTGTTTTCAACACACGCTCTGAGTTAACTTTCAGCTTCGATCTCTGCCAAGGCGCAGCTGCAAGTTGGACAAAAGCATGTGAGGAGGTCGACCATTTTAGAGATTGCTCCAGACTGTAGATGGCTCGGTCCTCTCTCCAGCACTAGTATTGCTATTGTTTGCACTTACTCTTGTGTATAGAATAAACTGTTAGGCCATGTCTACACTAAGTCGTTTAACCCCTTAAATGAATAATTATTTAGCCTAAGCCCCGTTTCAGCCACACTAAACCAACGTTTAAGGTCCCCCTCCTCGGACAAATTTTTACACGGGTAAGTCAGCCTTGTAATTCTTGAATCTCCGGCACTTAGCTTTGTATGGACTCATTGATCGTTTACAAAGTGAGTTCGGAGAGGAAGTGACGCCAGAAAGACCGCGCCCACAAAGGAAGTGAAGCCAGAAAAACCGCGCCCTACAACGGAAATGACATCAGAAAAAGAACGCGCCACAGCCAGCTTCATAACAAAGATGGAGGCGGATCATCCAGACATGCCCGTGTTTCTCCTTCTTCTACATGTACAGTCACTTTTAGAAATCAAAAATCAATACCTTAAGAGAAGGCAACAGGCGATTGCAGCTATTTTGGATTCAACACTTCTCAGACGGCAAGAGAACTTTCCAATGTCCGGATCAGCTGTGATTTTATTTACCGAAAAACATTGTCTCTTCCTCCCGTGGATGTGATTTGTGTGTGACTACAAATATTGCTTTATGTATGTGACTGTGAAATGGCCAGGCAGCGTGCGTGATGCACGAATCTTCGCTAACTCTGCCATTAGCGCGCAGCTTGAAGATGGAACCATCCCTTCGTGTCCCAAACAACTGCTGGTAGATAAAAATTCGGTCCCTGTTTTTCTTTTGGGTGACCCAGCTTATCCCCTGACGCCATATCTCATGAAAGAATACCCCAACGGCGGAGTCAATCCACAACAATGGTTATATATGTATATATATATAACCTATATATATATATATATATATATATATATATATATATATATATATATATATATATATATATATATATATATATATATATATATATATAGATTAATTGTTGTAAAATGTTCTTTATCACATTGTTTATTTTCTCATGTTGATTAAAGATTTGATTCATGTATGATGTCAGGTGTGATTCACTACAATAGGGCCCCAGAGCACACTGGATTCTAGTTAATTGAAATACCACAACACTGGATATAGTTCAAAGGAGATACCTTTTAATTTACAAACTTGCACACAAAACACAGCAAACAAATGTAAAATGCACAGCAAACTATTTACAATATAGCTCTTTTAAATAACAACTTCCCAGTGAAGTAAAGTCATCTACTGGAGAGCTTGGAGCAGATGGACGCTCAGGTAGGGATGATGTTTGATAAGAAATGATCGAGTTCGAGCCTATTATCGAATCCTCTTATCGAACCGATTCCTTATCGATTCTCTTATTGAGTCCAGATAGGTTGTATATGGAAATAAACCCAATATTTGGTTTAACAAATCACTTCACATTCTCTACTGCTCGCTACTATAGTATTACCATATCTGACTTATTGTGCAGAAATGTGGGGAAATAACTACAAATGTGCGCTACATTCGTTAACCGTGTTACAAAAAAAAATAATTAGACTGATGCATAATGTTGGATATAGAGAACATACAAACACTTTATTTATTGAGTCAAAAATATTAAAGTTCGATGATTTGGTAAAATTGCAAACAGCTAAAATGATGTGGAATTAAATGATGGAATGGATTAAGTAAAGAAGTTAAACATTGTACTGATATGATCCAGTTTAAGAGGTTGTTCAAATGAATAGTGCTTACAAAGTACAAAGAAGAAGAATTATGAGAAATACTTTCAATCTTATTGAAAATAAGATATTCACCTGCATTGTGTTGCTCATCAGAGACTCTATTTAAGCCTGCCTTTTCCGCTCACTCGTCGTGGCTTCATTGTTTGCATTTGCAACAGTTACGTTGGCATTCTGGTTTTCGAGCGCATGATTCCTGTGCTAAAGTTACCTTAGCTTCTAGTATTCCTGTGCTAAGTAAGTTTTTGCTTTAGCTTCTCGTGCGAACGGCACGCTTTCCTTTTGTTTCGTTCTTGTCTGTTGTAATGTGTATGATTTATGAGAAATAAATCATCTCCTACCTGCACGCTTTCGTCCGGAGCCGTCAGTTTTGCGTCCCGGGAACGAACCGCAGCAAGCTGACGTCATTTCTTGTGATGTCTCACGGGGCATTTCTTGTCGGGACGGGAGTCGTTCCTAGGGATTCGAATAAAGAACCAACTCTTTTTCTTTACTATAGTGGGCTCGATAACGGGTACCGGTTCTCAAAAAGGGATTCGAGTCCGAGGACTCGGTTCTTTTCTTATCGAACAACCGGGAAAACCAGTTTCGAGCATCATCCCTACGCTCAGGTGAATTTTTTTTTCTTTTTTCCGTGCATGCGTACTAGGTCACGTTGCGCCGGCGGACGGAGGGGTGCGGGGGTCTTAAACGGTAGCATTGTTGTGTGTGGACACGGATAAGGTTAGGTGTGATTTATCCTGGATAACCTTATCCGGTTTAGTGTAAACGGGGCCTTAATCTTCAATTCTAGTCACCTCTCATTATTTTAGACAGCCTTCGAATTAAAGAATCTGAGTGGACTCTTCTGTCCAAAAAGAGTCAAATAATGCAATAAAAGCTCCATTAGCTAGTGAGACAACTATGGACAGCACATACATAGTTAAAAAAAAGCAGGACAGTGTGTATGTGATTGATCCCATGATTAAAAAAGTAAACTTATGAATAAGAATGGTTATTAAGAAGTGCAGGCTTGTGATTATTTGCATAATTCCAATTATTGCACGTTGACACAGTTCCTTCCTGGTGTGCTTTCTGCTGACTGCTAATACCATCAGCACAAACAAAAGAATCTCACATCGATTCTCAAGCAGTGTCTGTCGATGTATGCATTTAGATGAAAAACAAATCTGAAAGATACATAATATAAGAAAAGGGTAAAGAAGCGCAAATGTTCATGTGCAAACATTTTGTGAGCCCTTGTTGACGTTGTGAGCCTTTTTCAGATTCACATTTCGAACTCAGTCGTCTGTTTTGAATTATGTTTCAACTGAACGGCATATGCGTTGTAATGTGAAAATTAGCAGATTTTACACAATCCAAATGATCAGATCAGATTTGTTTGTGTCAGCCCAGTCACAAACACCATCAATATCATCAAAGTGAACTGAGTCTGGGCTTTCTAGAGATATGCGCATCATTTCGGTACTCATAGGGACAGAGCACAGCAGCTCCAGGAAGACAAGGTTTGAACAGTGTTGCCAATTTGGCGACATTGTTGCTATATCTGGCAAATTTCCAAATCCTCTTGGCGAGTTTTTGTAAACTGCTACTAACGACAAATCTAGCGACTTTTTCCTATGTTATTGGAAGCTTTTCTACTGTCTTGGAGACTCTGAAGTGAAAGTATGCTGCAGTTATTGTCCTCAACGAGTAGTGGGGGGTGCTGCCATGAGCCCTTAGCCCATTCCAGACAGTTGGTCATTGAGCAGAGCGAAGACTCTCGCCACTAAAAGTCCAGACTACAAATGATTTGTGCATACACAAAGCCATTGCCCATGCAAACCTGCCTGCAGAAAAAAATTGGCGGGGGGCATTATATTTTTTTAGGGGTGGCCCCTGCCAATAATTGACTTTCCGCCACGGGAGCGGGCACACTTGTTAAAACTGTACTGCTGGGGCTTCGTCTATCTATGATTATTACATGTCAGACAAAGACTTAAATTTGTAACGATACGTGTTTGAAAATATTTAAGCCTTTATGGTGTCCGAAAAATGAAAGAGAAAGAGGTTTCAGCACATCAACCTCAGATCAATTACAGTCCTTTACAATGTCCTTAATACCATAGAAATCGCCAATACTTTAAATTATCGGACACAATTAAAGTTTGAAAATGTTCAAAAACATAGCTACAATACCCACAAATATAAGTGTTTGTCTTACATGTAGTAATCAGTTGTGGACAGACAAAGCCTAAAAGTGGTACACGCTGCTGCGGGGGCAATCGATTTTTGGCAGGAAATATCCTTTGGCACAACACCGGAAGCAGAAAATAATAGATTTAACTTACAGTTGTGTAGCTTTCACAAACAATGACTCGCCCGCTGATGGCATCATAGCAGTAAAAATGAAATGGGATCCTTCTCACTTTCTCTCAGTTGTACACATTTTAAGATGTGTAACAAGTTAAATCCATACATTTGGTTTTTGGTGGTGGTGTCCTCATGTCACAAAGAAAAGCATCTAATTGGCTCTTCTTCATAACTAACCCCCATCTCTCTTTCAATGTATGCCGTTAAAGAGCTGTGATTTGATATTTTTGGAACTTGTCTCAAACATCCACGAGACAAAATTGAATATGACTTAGTATAAAGGACTCCAAAGATACTAATGTTGTCTCATCCTCATATTTGTCCGACCTAACATAAAATCCACTAAACTGAAAAAAAAAAATCCCCTGTAAGTTGGTATGGTCTGATGTCGGCAGCGATGACATCATCAACACCACAAAAGCAGGAAATACCTGGCGGCTCGGCCCCAAAAAATTCTGAAGGTGAGGTGCCAGCACATGAATCTTTCAACAGATAACTTAATACATCTAACTGAAACCAAAATGAAACCAGTACTAAATGTTAGCATCCTTATGTGAATTAGACCTGTTGAGACAAGTGATGAGTGCTAAGATCATCCACTCTGTCACAGACTTTTAAAAGATGGGATCAACATATCTAGATGATATGATTGTAAACCAGTTCCATTTTGTATGTATAGGCAGGGCACATTTATTTATAGAGCACAATTTGTACACACTGCAATTCAAAGTGCTTTACAGAAAATTACAAATAAAAATCTAAAATCACAATTTAAATTAAAATCAGAAACTGATATAAAAACTTTTACAATTAAAATTTAAATCAACCAAATACTGTAAATGAAATACTTTCAGTTGCCATATGCTTGATTAGATAAAAGTGTTTTCAGGCTGGATTTGAACATTGCCAACATTGAGGGCTGTCTCACATACTCAGGAAGACTATTCCAGATTTTAGGAGCATAAAACTGAAACACAGTTTCACCATGTTTGGTCCTAACTCAAAGGCACGAGTAGGAGACCACTCCATGAGCTTCTCAGGACTCGAGATAGTTAATATGGCTCTAACATGTCAGAGATGTACTTTGCACATGGCCATGAAAAGACTTATACACAAGCAGAGCTGTTTTGTAGTCTATTCTCTGAGCAACAGGAAATCAGTGCTGTAATCTAAGCATTGGACTAACATGGTCGTATTTCCTGGTTCCAGTCAGGACTCGAGCAGCAGCATTTTGGATGTACTGCAGTTGCTCTACAGCTCGTTTAGAGAGCTCAGTGAGAAGGGCATTACAGTGTTCAAACCTGCTGGAGACAAAGGCATGAATCAGTCTTTCTAAGTCTGATTTAGACATTATTTCTCTGATTTTGGCAATGTTTTAGGTGGTAAAAAGTTACTGATGTTATTGGCTGCTAAAGTTAAAGTCTGAGTCCATTAATACCCCTACATTTCTAACTTGATTATTACGTGTAAGGGAGAGACTCTCAAGATGGCTAATAAAGTTCAGTCTTGTCTGAATTTAGCTGATTTAATTTTTTGTTTGCAGCGACACACTGATCTGTTTGATGCAGTGACAAAGCGAATCAACGGGCCGATGTTACTGACACGTAGATCTGAATGCCATCTGCATAGATGTAGTAGGACACGTTGAAGCTGCGTATTAGTTGACCGAGTGGCAGCATGTACAAGTTGAACAATAGGGGTCCCAAAATTGAGACCTGAGGAACCCCACAGGTCATAGCCATTTGGTCAGAGAAAGAGTTACCAATGTCCACAAAGTATGGCCTGTGATCCAGATAGGACTTGAACCAGTTAAGAGCAGAACCGGATATTCCCACCTGGTTTTCTAACCTCTGTATGAAGATAGTATGGTCAACAGTGTCGAAGGCAGCGCTCAGGTCCAGCAGAACCAAGACTGAGACTTTTCCTGCATCTGTGTTCAGGAGGATGTCTTTCGTCACTTTGATCAGAGCTGTTTCAGTACTGTGGTGGGACCTAAAGTCTGATTGGAAAATATCAGACACATTGTTAAACAGGAGTAAGTCACTAAGCTGTTGGTGTACAACTTGTTCAAGGACTTTGCCCAAAAATTGCAGTTTTGATATGGGTTTATTGTTGTTTAGTACATTATATTCAGGTTACTCTTCTCTTAGAGGGGCTTAATGACAGCAGTTTTTAAGGCATTTGGAAATGTTCCATTCTAAAGTGAGATGCTTACAAGATGAGCGAATTGTGGTAAACTGCTCAGGACAGACTTTAGAAATCTAGTGGGCAACTCATCAAAGCCACATGTTGATGGACTCAGACTGGGGATGATTTGTTCAACAGTTTTGTCAGTGACAAGAGTGAAATATGCCAGCTCTAGTTGACTAGCTGGCTGCAGAGTAGTTTTTGTTTTTTTATCCCAGGAATTATTGCATTTTAAATGCCATGAACTTCATCATGAAATTATATTGCAAACTCATTGCACTTTCATGTGGAATTGAGTTAAATACAAAGTTAAATTGGAGGGTTTGTTAATCTGTTTACTGTAGCAAACAGGACATGAGTGTGTGTTACTACATTTTGTGATGATTTCAGAAAATTATTGTTTCCTTGTTCTACACAAAGTCGGGTTGAACACATTGAGCTTTTCTTTGTAATTCTCATAATGTGTTTGGAGCTTTGATTTGCGCCATTTCGTTTTGCCTCTGAGGCACTCTCTTTTCTGTGCCCAGACAGAGTATTTACTTCATGATAGTGCCTTCTGCCTACTTTTAACCAGTCTAACCTTGACAGGCGCAATGGTGTCCAAAACTTTTACAACACTTGATGTATATGAGTTCAACAGATCATCAACATTAGCCAATGGGGTGTTTTCAAACCTAATAATTTCCACAAATTGTGTCTGTATGCTATCTTTTATGAGTCTTCCCCTAACAAAAGCAAAGCCAACTGCCGGTTTGGGTCTAACAGACAAATCGAAGAAAACATAGAAATGATCTGATAAAGCAGCATCGATAAAGCTGATGTTTGAAATAGCAAGACCGTAAGTAATGATCAAATCAAGAGTGTGGTCTCTGCTGTGGGTGGGCTCATTTACATGCTGAGTTGAACCAAGCAGGATGGGACTGTGTCCTTTGGAATGTCTGTCATTGGATACATCTACATTGAAATTTAAGTCCTTTGTGATGATTAAACAGTCAAATTCAGCGCACACAACTGAAATGAATTCCATAAAATCATCAATAAATGAATTTGAATTTTTTGAATGACAGAATCCTTGATCGTGCCATGTCCGAAGTAAAGGGAATAATTTTAATCCCTGATTTCACCAAGCTCTAAAGATGGTCAGGAAGTCTTATGGGTGACGATGGAAAGGAGAAAGAGAGTGACTCATCTCTGGAGTGTGTATATGCAGCAGGTGGGACCCAGGTTTGTGGTGAGGCCCGTGGTGAAGGTGATGATGCTGGAGTTGTTGCTGTAACAGAATCCTGTGTTCGGGATTCTGAAGGTGCTGTGCTTGCTGACGCTGGATCCTTTGCTAGGTTTCTGTGTGGCAGCGGAGGAGGTTATCCGTCAGTGGTGTCACTCCATGTCGGTTCAGGTGTAAGTGTTTTCCCTTGAAACCGATCCTCTCGAGATTGAAGTTGTCAATAAAATGCAGTCTTCTGGACTCACAGACTTTGAACAGTCATGTATTCAGCTGAAGCACCCTGCTGAATTTGTTTATCCTCCTTTCAATGTTCGGGAGAGGTCCGCTAAAAAGTGTAGCTATTTCCACTTTATCAACACTCAAATAATTTATAAAAGTATTTTCCTCAGGATTTCAGACTGTTGATAAACTCCCATCCATCCATCATTGTGTACGTCACACTACACAAGAGGATATGGAGGGGGACGACAGAGCTCGCCCTAATGCAGCAGCATGAACAAGTTGTAGATAGAGAGTGTTGGGACTAACGCGTTACAAAGTAACGCCGTTAGTTTCGGCGGTAACTAGTAATCTAACGTGTTATTTTTCATATTCAGTAACTCAGTTACCGTTACTACATGATGAGTTACTGCGTTATTTTACGTTATTTTTTATGTAGTATCGGCTAGAAACAGAAGATCGGAGAGTGTTTCATTGGAGCGATGCGGTGTCGTCCTGAATGTTCTTATGTCACAAGCCGGAGGCGCACTGTGTGTGTGTCTGGGTGTGGGTGTGGGTGTGGGGAGGGGAGGGGGTGTGTGTCTGTGTTTACTAACAACGGAGCCGCAGTCGAGTGTCTTAACATGGAGATATTCCCACTTGTTTTTTTGTGTCGAGCACAAAGAAAAGAACATTTTAGTTAAATGTAAGTTGCTGCCCAAAACAGCAATTCAAATCTGCCTGGTTAGGCTTTGTGTATGTCACGTGTGCCTTCCTTAAGTGAAGCCAGGTTTATAGCTATGTTGTTATTATGCTGTTTGTTACTTATGTATGTTATGTTGCAGTTATTTAAAATAGTTTTGTCAATTTGTCCTGCCCTGAAATAAATTGACTCTTTGAAACATATATTTGTCTTTGTGTGTTGTATGTAGACCACATTGCTTAGCAGAGTTCAGTGATGCAAATGCATGTCAAGTTGATCAACAGATTATATTATTCTCCAGTAAAATAACAGTACTGAAATGAAGGCTCAAAGGGCATTAATGAGAGCTTTTTTTAAAAAAAAGAAGAAAAAAAACAACAACTAAATAGTTACTTTTCACAGTAACGCATTACTTTTTGGTGTAAGTAACTGAGTTAGTAACTGAGCTACTTTTGAAATAAAGTAACTGTAACTAGTTACTGGTTTTCAGTAACCAACCCAACACTGTAGATAGAATAGAGAAAAAGTACAGAACCATGGAAATATATAGTAAAGGAGAAACAAAGAAGAAAATTAGATGTGTGATAACCATCATAATGCCTTTACATGATAAGGGTGTTACTTCGCACACACACACAACTTTAACTATTACCGGGGAAAACAGGAACATAACGTGACAATACGTTAATGGAAGCTGTATATGTAGCATTACCTTCAATTTAGTGATCAAATAGGTTTTGTAGCTCCAGGTGGGTTTTGATTCAGTGGAAACAGGCCCAAATAGCTCTTTTGATGCAAAAGGTTGCTGATCCCTGGTTTATACTGATAGCAGTCCCCGGACAGACATGATGAGTACCGCAAAGCTTAATGGCCACCGCTGGGTAGGGCAGTGAGCAGACTTGCACTTTGAAATAAGAGACAAGGCAGGAAAACATATTACAGATGCAGATGCCCTCTTTCGCTGTCCCCTGGATATCAACACCTACATGACTCAGTGCTCATCAAGACTGTCAGAAGAGGCATTGTGCGCCTCTTGGGAAAGTAGTAGGTCAGCCCAAGAAGGAGAAGTCGCACAGAGTGTCACAAAACCTTTAACAATAATCAACCACAGTGAGCTGGCAAATGACCAAAAGAAGGATCTAGTCGTTGGAAAAATGTTGGCAATGAAGGAGGACAACGTATAAATGACGGAAGACAAACATAAAACATTGGACAATTCCACAAGTAAACTTTCTAGTGTCTGTGTGTGGTGAAAAATCTCCTTTACCGGAAAACGCTTGGTCGGAAACAACCTGTCTTGCCTTCCACCTGTAAACAGATACCCCACACTTACCTGCATGACTAGATGGGACATGTCGTGGTGGAAAGAGTCCTAAGTCTTGCAAGAGAACATTTCTACTGGCCTTTTATGAGGGGGACATTGGAGAATGCATTTCCAAGAAGTCCCAATGCATCATTCAGAAAAAGCCCACCTTGCACGAAAAAGCACCAATGAGCAGTCTCACATCATATTCACCACTTGAACTCATCTGGATAGACTTTCTTCACCTTGAGACCAGCCGTGGTGGCTATGAATATGTCCTGGTTCTTATGGATCATTTTGCCCAAGCATACTCCACCAAAACCAAGGTCGGCAAAACTGCTGCTGATGCGATTTTTAATGAATTTGTGCCATGATTTGGATACCATTCTAAGCTCCACCACGATCAAGGTCGGGAGTTTAAAAAATATGTTTTTTTGCAACTCAGGCCGCTTTCTGGAGTGAGCCATTCCAGGACCTCCCCTTACCACCCTCAAGGTTACCTCGTCGAGAGATTCAATCAGACTTTACTCTAGCTGCTTCGAAACCGCAGGTGAAAAGGAACAAGAAAATTGGAAGGACCACTTGCTTCATGGTGTCCAACTGTACAATTGTGCCATGCATGAGTTCACAGGTTATTCCCCATATTACTTGTTATATGGCCCCCACCCATGCCTTCCTGTTGATCTCCTCTTCGGGTTAGTAACAGAAAAAGAGACAATCACAGCAAAAAGATTTGTAGAAAAATGACATTAGCATATACAATTGCAGGTTCAAACAGCCAGCAGTTGAGTGCCAAAAGCAAACATTACTACATCAGACGAAACAGACGCGCCACTCTACAGCCAAGAGACAGGGTTCTGGTCCGCAATGTTGTTTAAAGAGGTGGTTCATGCCAAATTAAACAATACTGGGAGAAATCAGTATACATAGTGAGAGAACAGCTTGGCGAAAATCCAGTTTACAAGGTGAGCCCTGAGAAAGGAGGTCGTCCCCTTCCAACTCTCCATCGGAACTTGTTGCTTCAAGTAAATGATTTACCTGTGGAATCACCAACCAAAAACATATCTACAAGGTCACAAAAGAAGAACAAATGCAGAACTGTGACACACATTTATCAGAGAACAAAGAGGACAGCCACGTAGAAAGGGATGGAAATGTCATATTTACCAGTAAGTAACCAAACCTCCACAAGCAAATTGAAACTGAAGATCTTGAAGAAATAAGTTCTCTATAGATTATGTACATTAAAGGGAAACTGTCACCAAAGAAAATTAGCCAAGTGTTGACGAGACCTATGTTAATAACGAGGAAATGTCTCAGGAGGAGAAAGTCGCTCAGGAGATCCAGAATAACATCCAACTTACATTAAGGAGGTCCACCAGAGTTAGATGCCCTGGTCAGATTTTAACCTGCTACCCCTTCTTAGGTCAGCCAACTTACCAGCCACGCCTCACAGTCAGTGCAAAAGAAACTCAGCCCCCAGTTTATGCACACCAGCACCCACAACCTTATTTCCATCTATACCAACCCATATTTCTGATCTCACCCACTTACATTCCACTGACCTATCAAGTTTTTGAATATCTATAGCAGTGGTTCTTAACCTTGTTGGAAGTACCGAACCCAACCAGTTTCATATGCGCATTCACCGAAACCTTCTTTAGTAAAAAATATATCTATATATCAGTAGTTCTTAACCTGGGTTCAATCGAACCCTAGGGGTTCGATGAGTCGGCCTCAGGGGTTCGGTGGAGCCTCCGCCGCGGAGGTCTAGACACCCGACTCATCGTGTAAATAAAAACTTCTCCCTATCAACGTATTATGGATACGGCAACAGCAGAAGTCACACAGATTTGCAGGTGTGTAATTTGTTGTGAGTTCATGCTCTGTGTTGGTCTTGTTCTTTTAACAAGGTGATGTTCATGCACGGTTCATTTTGTGCACCAGTAAAAAAAAAACTAACTTTTAATTTAAAAAAATTCAAACCATTCTATTTTTCACTAAAGAAGGGTTTGGTGAATGCGTATATGAAACTGGTGGGGTTCGGTACCTCCAGCAAGTTAAGAACCACTGCTATATATTTTTTTCAAATTCAAGAAAAAGTCGTTTGTTTTTTTACTGGTGCACAAAATGAACCGTGCATGAACATCACCTTGTTCAAAGAACAAAACCAACGCATGAACTCATAACAAATTACACACCTTACACACATTACCATTAATTGATTAACGCGGACCCCGGTGGACCCCCAAGTTGAAAAACTTATTCGGGTGTTACCATTTAGTGGTCAATTGTACGGAATATGTACTGTATGTACTGTGTAAACTGTACTGTGTATTATCTTCCTTTGCAATCTGCTAGTAAAAGTTTCAATAAATCAATCAAAAAACCTGCAAATCAGATGGAAAATTAGAGGGAACATTGTTTGGGGGTATCCATAATACGCTGATAGGGAGAAGTTTTTATTTACACGATAAGTCGGATGTCTCTTTACCTCCGTGGCGGAGGCTCCGCCGAACCCCTGAGGCCGACTCAGGGTTCGATCGAACCCAGGTTAAGATCCACTGATCTATAGACATGTATAGTGTTATATACATATTCAAAAGTTCACACAGTTTGAGAAAATGGACAGTATATTGCTTATATCTATTGATCGTAGGTTTTTGTTGGGGAGTGGTCATACACCCATTTTAGTCTTGAAAGGTTTTTGAGTTAAATTTCATTTTCTACACTGTTTATGACTCACTGCATTGTATTTATTTCCTTATAAACTGTGAAAGAAAATGAAAGTTATGTACAGTAGTGTGAGCAGCATTCACAAAGGAACCTTTGTCACGGGAAATGTTGTGCCAGGATTGTTCTGAGGGGAAACTTCCGCCAACATTTCTAACGCAATCTGGACGAAGAACTGAGTGCTCCGTGTCGGACTTGATGCTCTCATTTTATCTGTATCTACAGGTCAGTAATTGGTGTAAATGACTAATACCAGCTCTTAAAGCCATGAAGTACTTACAGAATTGTTGGGAAGAATTATTCCTGGGGTAAGTGTGTACGATGTTGGTGATGGCAGTTACACGTGCCGTCCCGGGGCCATTTTGGACCTTGTTAGCCCTCAACTGTGTCCTACAGGCCATCTGTTTGACGTGCCATTTTACGGGCAGTTTAGTTAGCCCTCAACTCCATCTTGTAGGCAAGGCAATTTTATTTTATTTGGACTGATTTAGAATTATTTATAATTTGGTCTCCCGCACACACACATTGTTGTACAGGTAGATGTTAACAGAAAACAATGTTTTGCCAAGTGTTTAAATGTAGATATGGATAAATAATTATTGTGAAAATAAACAAATTTAGTGACATGTTTACACTCGGGAATTAATTTTAAAAAGGTAAAGGTAAAGATATGTTTTCCTTTTAAAGATTATATGTCCTGTATGTAATTTCTAATGTGTAATGTGTAAATCCTAAAGCGTAGCAGATCATTTGCTTCTTTGAATTGCAGCACAATGGTGCTGTTATTCACCCTATGTCAGTATAATGGAGGTTGTGTACTTATGTCAATTGATGGTGTACATTTACATGTTTATATTTTGGGAGTGTAAAGCAGTAAGTACTGCACCAAAAGTGTTATTTTCACTATGGTGAATGTATTTGTTTGATACTATTTGTACTTACCTGTGCCTAATGATCTCAGGGGAATGTAATTCTTTGTATATGTGAATTTTTAATTTCGATAGAGATGCAATCTGGACAAAGAACTGAGTGCTCCGTGTCTGACATGGTGCTCTCATTGTGTTTGTATATAGAGATACTGTGTTTTGCTACCGTGGTACCATAGTCTGCGACACGTAACATAAAGTAGATACAATCTGATTCATGTAGGATTAAATTTGGTGGAAATTATTAATCTTAATAACACATGATTATAATGAATATTAATTTATGATGATGATTATTATTATTAGTGCATCTACTGTCTTTAAAAACTAGCAACGCTTTAGTTTTGAACCACAATTAAAGTATCTTATACGCACCAAAAAAAAAGTGAAAAGTGAAACTAACATGACTGTGGGGAGGCGGGGCCGGCAGACCGACAGCAAGGCGTGCCCCGCCGGGGCCGGCTCCGAGATGGCGGCGAGGAGGCCTGGCCGACAGTCCAACAACAAGGCAGGGCACACCGGAGCCCGCTCCAAGATGGCGGCGAGGAGGCGTGGACGGCGAGCGAGCAGCGAGGCGGGGCGCGCCGGAAGAGACGCCGCAATCATTATAAGGTGCGTGGAGCGTGCAGCTGGAAACAATGTAATCCTCTCGCACCGTATAAAAGGGCGACAGACGTAAACATCATAGAGAGAGGCGGTGATGAGAGAAGGAGCCATTGAGTAGCGGATGCTGAGTGAGAGCGACAAAGAGCCTGCGGCGACGCGCGCAGCTGGAGCGAAGGAGCGAGGAGGAAGAGACTGAGAGCGCAAGGGAGACGACGACTCTCACGGCTGAAAAGCAAGCGGAAGAGCGAGCAGGTGGAGCCGGAGCTGAAAAGCGACCGACACTGACTTTTCTTATTGAAATAATAAAGAAGTCTAAACCTGCTCACCAGAATGTCCTTCCTTGGTGGTCCTGCGAACCCGGACTACAGCAAGTAGTCGTTCACAATAACTTTGTCCAATGCAGCCAGAAATGGATTAATCATATGTTTACCTTTCATCTACCACCTAATTTTGGCTCCAAAAATATTGGCACTGTGTGGTTAGTGCATAAAAGTGAGCTTTGATTACATTATTGGCATCTAAGTAGTGTGAACAGTGTGTTCCATGCTAGATTTGCCACTATCAGAAGGAATTAGACATTTTGTATAATTGCACGGGCGTGTAGGTTGTGTAACATATTCCCTCATTTTGAAATCTAATTAACAACCTATTTATTGAACTTTGACAGCCAAAGTGATTTTTATTAAAAATTTGATTTTGTAAGTAACGGTTTTAAAAAAAATTAAAAAACATCTTCAAATCTTTACAAAAGCCCATGCCATGATCATGTGGTCCTCCAAGGCATTGTGGCCCTAAACAACCACATAGAGGGCCTGATCTACTAAAGGTTTACCTGTACTAAAACATGTGCAAACTTGATGGCACAAGTAAAGCTGATCTACTAAACGTGTGTGCAGAGGACTGAGTCTCTTTAGCGAGCAGAATAAGGAGCGCAATCCATTTAGCATGGCAAGATGGCGGCGCCCTAAAGGCAGCGGCTTGCAAACGCTCTTGGGAGTGTAGAGCGATTTGGCAAAAAACACCCGTCATTTCTGTCAATTTCATGGCTGGCTCAAAGCGTGAACACTGTGATCACATACGACCGACAGACAATTCTGGATGTGGATGGAGAGGGTCGTTATAGACTGAAAGATGCATGTACGGTGGACCTCCTCGCTAGCATGGGAATACTTCGCGGGCTACATCGAGCGGCCTTTGTAGCAGCGGAGTCAAGTACTAGTGGAGACCGCCAATGGAGGCGACGTAAGCGGTGTGAGCGGAAGCAGAAGCGGGGATGCCGAGCGGGGCTAACAACAAAGGGAAAAGCTAACCAAAGAAGCGTGGAGTGTCCGGTTAAGAAGTCTTTTAAACTAGAACTAGCCGGCGCCAGGCTGGATAATCCCTGCACACATAGCAATTCTCTTAGAATAAAACACAACTCACATAATGTTTTTTCTTTTGTGACGGTGTCAGAGGCAGACATACATTGTACTGAGGTGGCTAACTATGATGCGTTCAGTTTATCGCAGCATCAAGCAAACAATCTGAAAATTCCCGTCGTATCAATTCCTAGATATGGTCAAAACTATTTAAAGTGCACTACGCATAATAAACGCAACATTATTAATATTGATACTTCGGATAATTTCAACAAACAATCCTCAAAACAGCCCACTACCTATAATATGGGCTTTTTAAACATAAGATCATTATCTTCCAAAACGTTATTAGTTAATGAGGTCATTAGAGACAACAAACTTGACGTCGTTGGTCTCGCCGAGACCTGGCTCAAACCAGACGATTTTTTTGCGCTAAATGAGGCATCTCCTCCTAACTATACCAATGCGCATGTTGCCCGTCCTCTTAAAAGGGGAGGGGGTGTCGCACTAATATACAATGAAAACTATAATTTTACACCTAACCTAAATAATAAATATAACTCGTTTGAGGTGCTCACTATGAGGTTTGTCACACCGCTGCCTCTCCACCTGGCTGTTATCTACCGCCCCCCTGGGCCCTATTCAGACTTCATCAGTGAATTCTCAGAGTTTGTTGCTGATCTAGTGACGCACGCCGACAATATAATCATAATGGGGGACTTTAATATCCATATGAATACCCCATCGGACCCTCCATGCGTGGCGCTCCAGACTATAATTGATAGCTGTGGTCTTACACAAATAATAAATGAACCCACGCATCGCAACGGTAATACAATAGATCTAGTGCTTGTCAAGGGTGTCACCACCTCTAAAGTTACGATACTCCCGTACACTAAAGTAATGTCCGATCATTACCTTATAAAATTCGAAGTTCTGACTCATTGTCAACAAACTAATAATAATAATAATAACTACTATAGCAGCCGCAACATTAATGCTGCCACAACGACGACTCTTACTGACCTACTGCCTTCGGTAATGGCACCATTCCCAAATGTGGGCTCTATTGATAACCTCACTAACAACTTTAACGACGCCCTGCGCGACACCATTGATAGTGTAGCACCGCTAAAGCTAAAAAGGGCCCCTAAAAGTCGTACCCCATGGTTTACAGAAGAAACTAAAGCTCAGAAATTATCATGTAGAAAGCTGGAACGCAAATGGCGTGCGACTAAACTTGAGGTTTTCCATCAAGCATGGAGTGATAGTTTAATAACTTATAAACGCATGCTTACCTCAGCTAAAGCTAAATATTACTCAAATCTCATCCACCTCAACAAAAATGATCCTAAATTTTTGTTTAGTACAGTAGCATCGCTAACCCAACAAGGGACTCCTCCCAGTAGCTCCACCCACTCAGCAGATGACATTATGAATTTCTTTAATAAGAAAATTGAAGTCATTAGAAAAGAGATTAAAGACAATGCATCTCAGCTACAACTGGGTTCTATTAACACAGATACGACTGTATATACGATGGACACTGCCCTCCAAAATAGTTTCTCTCTCTTTGATGAAATAACATTGGAGGAATTGTTAAAATGTGTAAATGGGACAAAACAAACAACATGTTTACTTGACCCAATTCCTGGGAAACTTATCAAGGAGCTTTTTGTATTATTAGGTCCATCAGTGTTAAATATTATAAACGTATCACTTTCCTCTGGCACTGTTCCCCTAGCATTCAAAAAAGCGGTTATTCATCCTCTACTCAAAAGACCTAACCTCGATCCTGACCTCATGGTAAACTACCGGCCGGTGTCCCACCTTCCGTTTATCTCGAAAATCCTCGAAAAAATTGTCGCACAGCAGCTAAATGAACACTTAGCGTCTAACAATCTCTGTGAACCTTTTCAATCCGGTTTCAGGGCAAATCACTCTACGGAGACAGCCCTCGCAAAAATGACTAATGATCTATTGCTAACGATGGATTCTGATGCGTCATCTATGTTGCTGCTTCTTGATCTTAGCGCCGCTTTCGATACTGTTGATCATAATATTTTATTAGAGCGTATCAAAACGCGTATTGGTATGTCAGACTTAGCCTTGTCTTGGTTTAACTCTTATCTTACTGACAGGATGCAGTGTGTCTCCCATAACAATGTGACCTCGGACTATGTTAAGGTAACGTGCGGAGTTCCCCAGGGTTCGGTTCTTGGCCCTGCACTCTTTAGTATTTACATGCTGCCGCTAGGTGACATCATACGCAAATACGGTGTTAGCTTTCACTTATGCTGATGACACTCAACTCTACATGCCCCTAAAGCTGACCAACACGCCGGATTGTAGTCAGCTGGAGGCGTGTCTTAATGAAATTAAACAATGGATGTCCGCTAACTTTTTGCAACTCAACGCTAAGAAAACGGAAATGCTGATTATCGGTCCTGCTCAACACCGACATCTATTTAATAATACCACCTTAACATTTGACAACCAAACAATTAAACAAGGCGACTCGGTAAAGAATCTGGGTATTATCTTCGACCCAACTCTCTCGTTTGAGACACACATTAAGAGTGTTACTAAAACGGCCTTCTTTCATCTCCGTAATATCGCTAAAATTCGTTCCATTTTGTCCACAAGCGATGCTGAGATCATTATCCATGCGTTCGTTACATCTCGTCTCGATTACTGTAACGTTTTATTTTCGGGCCTCCCTATGTCTAGCATTAAAAGATTACAGATGGTACAAAATGCGGCTGCTAGACTTTTGACAAAAACAACAAAGTTTGATCATATTACGCCTATACTGGCTCACTTGCACTGGCTTCCTGTGCACCTAAGATGCGACTTTGAGGTTTTACTACTTACTTATAAAATACTACACGGTCAAGCTCCTGCCTATCTTGCCGATTGTATTGTACCATATGTCCCGGCAAGAAATCTGCGTTCAAAGAACTCCGTCTTGTTAGTGATTCCCAGAGCCCAAAAAAAGTCTGCGGGCTATAGAGCGTTTTCTATTCGGGCTCCAATACTATGGAAGGCCCTCCCGGTAAAAGTTAGAGATGCTACCTCAGTAGAAGCATTTAAGTCTCATCTTAAAACTCATTTGTATACTCTAGCCTTTAAATAGACTCCCTTTTTAGACCAGTTGATCTGCCGTTTCTTTTCTTTTCTTTTCTACTCTGCTCCCAACCCGGGGTGGACCGCTTGCCTGTCCATCGGATGGGGACATCTCTACGCTGCTGACCCGTCTCCGCTCGGGATGGTTCCTGCTGGCTCCACTATGGACTGGACTTTCGCTGATGTGTTGGACTTTCACCATATCATGTCAGACCCACTCGACATCCATTGCTTTCGGTCTCCCCTAGAGGGGGGGGGTTACCCACATATGCGGTCCTCTCCAAGGTTTCTCATAGTCATTCACATTGACGTCCCACTGGGGTGAGTTTTCCTTGCCCGTATGTGGGCTCTGTACCGAGGATGTCGTTGTGGCTTGTACAGCCCTTTGAGACACTTGTGATTTAGGGCTATATAAATAAACATTGGTTGATTGATTGATTGAGAGGGCCTGATCTACTAAAGGTTTACCTGTACTGAAACATGTGCAAACTTGATGGCACAAGTAAAGCTGATCTACTAAACGTGTGTTTGTCAGGACTGGGTCTATGGCGTGGTTTGTTCTCCCAGAAGGCAATGGAAAGTTGGCGCGTGCAAGACGTGAATTTAAATACATTTTTAATTTCTAACTCAAAAAAAGTACAAACAAAAGGCGCTCACAGTGGAGGTACAAAACGACTATGAAAACAAAACACTAGCACAAAGGCAGAACTAGGACATAAAACAAACTTGCAAACTACGGCTTGAATAAAGAAAACTTACTTGGAACCAGAACAGGACATGTGAAGTGAAGTGAATTACATTTATATAGCGCTTTTTCTCAAGTGACTCAAAGCGCTTTACATTGCGAAACCCAATATCTAAGTTACATTTAAACCAGTGTGGGTGGCACTGGGAGCAGGTGGGTGAGGTGTCTTGCCCAAGGACACGACGGCAGTGACTAGGATGGCGGAAGCGGGGATCGAACCTGCAACCCTCAAGTTGCTGGCACGGCCGCTCTACCAACCGAGCTATACCGCCCCATGAAAACATGCATGGATCATGAGCGTGAACAGAGTGGCAGGAGTGAATGTGATGTCGCCAGGACGAACAACAGAAACAGAAAAGCTTATATAGTGACATAAGTGAAAACAGGTGCGTGACTCTAACCGTGTACAGGTGCGTGACATGACAATGTGAACCAGGTGAAACTAATGGTTGCTATGGTGACAAAGCAAGGGAGTGAAGACAAGAACTAAAAAGTGTCCAAAAACCAAGCAAAACAAAAACATGATCAACACAGACATGACAGTGTGCAGAGGATTGAGTCTCTTTAGCGAGCAGAATAAGGAGCGCAATCCATTTAGCGTGTCTGTTGTCACATATATGCATAATATATGATGATTATCACAACGCCCACAATACTGGGAGGAGAAGATGCAAAGATAATTATTCTGCACGCTGAATAATTGAGAATAAAACTAATTTGATAAAAAAACTCAACTGTTTTGCGTCTTTATTTCGCTCGATTAAAAAATACATGCAAACTGACACAGTTACGCACACAGCTGTGAGAAAGGAGGTGAGTGTAGCACACTTCCATCCTTGTCAACATACTAAATATGGACTGTCAGTAATACAAATGTTAGAAATTTTGTCTATTCAGCAATACAATCTTATAATTTTGCAGCTGCTGGATGACTTAAGTGGGGCGCAAAAAAAAAAGTGGTTTCTATTGTAGATGCACCGCTAGACTGATTCTACAATGCCAATAAAAAGGGTACACACTACTGCTTGTTTCAAAACAGAGCAAATCACGACAGGGAGGAATATGATAATATAAATGTACAGTACATTAGTCCCTACATGGTGAAAGCCGCATATAGTACACACAACAACCTCATTTATTGTAAATAAGGCGGTCTGCACCACATTTTAATTGCACACACAGTCTAAGTATATCACACACAACACGACCCACTAATAGTACACAGAATTGTATAGTTATTTTATAGGTATTTGGATCTTAGTAGAGCAGGCCCAGAATGTTTATGCAACGGGCGGCCCTGCATAGCGAGGTGCATTCACATGTGAGGCACATAACAGGCAGCGAGCCGGGCCAGTGTGTGGAGACTGAAACATGGATTGTAGGACTTCTAAACCGAAATCCATCCCCTCCTTCCTCACTATGCCCTACTGCGGAAAACACTTGCCGACAAGGGAAAGTGTATATTATTGTTTTTTTTTTTAAAATATACTTTGCATTAATATTTTTTGCTTAAAGGCCTACTGAAATGAAATGTTCTTATTCAAACGGTGATAGCAGGTCCATTCTATGTGTCATACTTGATCATTTCGCGATATTGCCATATTTTTCTGAAAGGATTTAGTAGAGAACATCGACGATAAAGTTCGCAACTTTTGGTCGCTGATAAAAAAGCCTTGCCTGTACCGGAAGTAGCGTGACGTCACATGTTGTGGAGCACCTCACATCTGCACATTGTTTACAATCATGGCCAGCAGCAGCAAGAGCGATTCGGACCGAGAAAGCGACGATTACCCCATTAATTTGAGCGAGTTGCTTAAACAGTTGCTGCGAATTCAGGAATTTTAGGCTGCTACCTTTACGAATGCATGTAATCCACTGATTACATGTATTTTGCCTGATTCAAAATAAAGCACACTCTATGCATAATTTGTCTGCTTATCCTACCATATGATAATGCCAAAACGTGGCCTTGTGGAATCATAAGAATTGTAATTGGGTCACTTGAACCATGAATTTATATATGTTAACATATTAATACACTACATATTGATAAAAATATAGTTAACATGTAGTTACTAAAAAAAAATCCTGCATTGCAAGATCAAACATGCCATTGCTGTTGAATGAGACCTATTACTCTATACTCATTTTTGTCAGAGTTTGTTGGTGACGAACCCCAAGATGCAGAGAAGGCGGCAGGCATTGTGCGAGAAAACATGATTTAATGTCCAAAATAAAAAAAAATAAAGAAAAGACACAAACCAGGAACTAGGAATGGACAAACTGGAAACAGTGAACAGGGATCCAGCAAACAGGGACTAAGAACAAAAAGACAGTAAGCTACAAACAGCTACAAAATATAGTTTACCGCATACAGCTACACTGATATCGACACGACAGGTCGGAACGACAATAATCCAGCACTGACTGGAGGGGAAGGCAGGTTTAAATAGCAGCTGGCTGATTGACACCAGGTGTGGCCAGGTGCCAATCAGCCACAGCTGAGAGGACAGCACTCAGAGAGACAAATAAGAGTGCTGACGGGAAATAAAACAAACACAGAGGAAAAAACTAAAACTTAACCAAACTGTCAGGGACATGCCTGACAATTTTCAGCCCTGTTAGATTTATTTTACTCCTACAGTATAGTGCAGGAACACTCCATTACCCGCACAGAAAGCATTGTAGATTTTTGTAGATCTTCATTGCTTCCTTGCATTTTTGGCATCCCGCGAAAATGGTCTGTGTAAATAACGCCACCACCAGGCCTTTCTCCACTTACGCCTCCCGCCAAGATCACTCCACTGTGATTGGTTACACTCCTGAGGACTCCCGAAGGGCTGGCCAGACCCTTAACCTGGTGCTTGCATCTTTTTGGAAAAGACAAACAAATCAATTTTCCCTCATACTTGAACAAACATTTTGCAGAGCAATCCAAAACTGCCTGCAAGACTCACTTCCAAATTCATGAAATGTACAATTGGCATTGTTTAACAAGAGTATGCATGAATGGAACATATATATGTCCAAAAATTGGAAAAGCATAATATAGGTACTTGACACATACTGTATAAACAGACACAGTAGTGATTTTAGGCTTGTTTTTTTTGTTTCAGCACAATTTTGTAACGCCCACTTTCCTTTCCTAAATGTGGGCAGTCCTGCATCAGCCTGCTGACATCACCCACAGACGAGTGGAGGCAATTTCCTATTGGGTAGTGCATGTTTAGGTAGATAGCAGCATCTTCATCCCAAATCAAAATATAATCCATGCAGAATTTGAAGGAATTACACAATATGGCTGCCGGATGCATTTTTGCAGGTTGTAACAATACAACTAAAGAAGACGTCAGCCTGCATACATTTCCAAATGGTGGGCATATGAGAAAAGTATGGACCTCTCCAGTCAAAGGCAGCCCTCACTCACTACCACTACCACTAGCCCTCACACACTACATTACATTACATTACACCCTCGGAATGAAGCAACAAGGGGTAGATGTTCTCTCGTAATTGGAACACCACTTGCTACGTCACTGCATAGTTTACATTCGAGCACGTAAACTACTACCTGGTTACATTTGCACCTAGTCCCACCAAGGATTGTCCCGACACTAATATTTTGGTAGCAGGACCAAAATGTATATCTATACGTATTTCAGTACTTTTTGAAACTTTTCAAAATAAAGGGGACTACAAAAAATGTCATTATTGGCTTCATTTTAAGAAAAAATCTTATGATAAAACTTATGACTAAACATACTGTTTTTGTTGCAATCAAAGAACAATTTTAGAAGATAGGGCAGCACAGTGGTAGAGGGGTTAGTGCATCTGCCTCACAATACGAAGGTCCTGAGTAGTCGTGAGTTCAATCCCGGGCTCGGGATCTTTCTGTGTGGAGTTTGCATGTTCTCCCCGTGACTGCATGGGTTCCCCCCGGGTACTACGGCTTCCTCCCATCCATCCATCCATGCATGGATGGATGGATGGATGGAATTTAAATAAAAAAGTACTAAACACACTGGGTTTTTATTATCGCACCCAATGAACATTTTATATAATTTTACATATTACATATTGCCTGCCATAATCTAGAATTAGGTTAGAATAGAATAGAAACCATTATTCATATTGTATTAAAAGCTTCATGATATATGGTTGCCAATTATGATACGTGCTTTTAGACGAATACAATCATTAGTAAATACTGAAAAACATATTATGGCTAAAAGTGCACAGATAAGACATGCAGCAGGTAAAACACACATTATTACAGATAAAACACAAATTAAATAGTGGGAATTTGTTACAAAATTCAGTCAATTCACTTGCATTAGTTTACGCTATGTGGACTGATTTTGATTGCGCTAATAATTGGCAACATGCCGAACAGCTGTGTTTACGTCTACATATCTATATGTGCACAGGGGGAGCTGTTAACTATATGACATGTCACTCTTTAAACTCTTCGTGCAGTTCTGAATGCTTGTTATTTAAATGTTTACCTAAGTGTGAAGCAATTATGGTAATGTTGTAATGCCACCTTTTTATCGAAGCATGTTTCAAAGAACCGCTTGCCGATAAAGTGTAGCCTTTATCTGTGTTTTGAAGCCCAAACACATCCATATTGCTCTTCATGCACACTCTTTATTAACCAGTAGAATTGCCATTCTTCCTCTCCACACTGTTTATGCTTGTGCACGCGTCGACACACACACATGTGCCACGGCTCAGCAACGTCACAGCAGCATATGTGGATGAAAAGCACTACCCATATTTTTCAAACGCAACAACACAACAAACACTACAACAGTAGTCCCACCATAACAACAAGCCCATCAGCAAGAGTTAACGGTTGAGGTATTTTTTTTGTTTATCATTCATCATGCTTCAATTGATGAATAAACAAATAACTACATGGAAAATAAGCCCAAATCAACAACTGTTTTTTGGAGGTATGTAACAATTATGCTTTCACATTTGCAAGCTTTTCGTCATTAGATTAGCCAGCGTGAAAAACTAATACCTAATAGATTGTATATTGTGTGTAGAAATTGGCAAATTTTCTCTGGCCCTCCCTGGGCAAATCAGCATCTGAAATCTCTTGCTATGGAGGGCTAGATTCATACCTGCACCCCCTCATTATGTCTACTACCCATATATGCAAAGAGTAATTGGGACACCACCATACTCACAGTACCACGTAAAATGTAGGGATAGGACTCAAAAGGAGGGCCAAAGTGACTCCCACAAAATGGGACAGACCAAGTGAGAGGAACGTAACTTTAAGCGATCATCTTAATGATTCTCACCACAAAAAAGTTTTGTAAAAAAACTCAAGCCAAATGTGATCCCAAACATCAGGAGCACCCTCCAGGGAATAACGACCGAGTCAGAACCTGTGGAAAAACAGAGAGAGAAAAGCAGACCCAGCACTTAAAAACAAGAAGAAAAAAAAGGTATGCTGTTGGTATTCTTTTTTGCGTCCTCTTCCTCTGAGGTTTTTCTCAACATTCTTGAAGAAATTCTGAAAGAGCAGAAAGAAACACAGACTATGGTGTCGATGGAAGCACAGGGAAGTCCGGAAATGCAGATTTTTTTGTATTTATTTTCTGCTCACAATGTTAACCATATCAGTAGTAAATAGTAGGAAGTAACCATGGACCAGGGCAACAAGAAATATGCAATTAAATGATAAAGATAATATATTTTTTTTAATTATTATTTTTTTTTAATCCACACACAAATGGTCTCCAGTACTGTAGATGACATCACACCAAGAGGGGGAGGCATATCAAGTCTGGCGATGGAAAGGGGACGTTCCAAATACAGTTAGTTACCTACCCATTACTCCAAGACGCACTGATATTAAGGGGAATAATTGACGGATTGATTTTCAGAAATAAAAAATACAAACCCAAAACCAGTGAAGTTGGCACTTTGTGTAGATTGTGAATAAAAACAGAATACAACGATTTGCAAATTATTTTCAACCTATATTCAATTGAATAGACTGCAAAGACAAGATACTTAACGTTCGAACTGGAAAACGCTATGTTTTGCAAATATTACCTCATTTGGAATTTGATGCCTGCAACATGTTTAAAAAAAGCTGGCACAAGTGGCAAAAAAGACAGAAAGTTGAAGAATACTCATCAAACACTTTGGAACATCCCACAGGTGAACAGGATAATTGGGAACAGGTGGGTGCCATGATTGGGTATAAAAGCAGCTTCCATGAAATGCTCAGTCATTCACAAACAAGGACGGGGCGAGGGTCACCACTTTGTGAACAAATGCGCGAGCAAATTTTCGAACACTTTAAGAACAACATTTCGCAACGAGCTATTGCAAGGAATTTGGGGATTTCACCATCTACGGTTTGTAATATCATCAAAAGGTTTAGAGGAAATGGAGAAATCACTGCACGTAAGCGATGATATTATGAACCTTCGATCCCTCAGGCGGTACTGCATCAAAAGGCGACATCAGTGTGTTAAGGATATCACCACATGGGCTCAGGAACACTTCAGAAAACCACTGTTAGTAACTACAGTTTGTCGCTACATCTGTAAGTGCAAGTTAAAACTGTACTATGCAAAGCGAAAGCCATTTATCAACAACACCCGGAAACTCTGCAGGCTTCGCTGGCCCCGAGCTCATCTAAGATGGACTGATGCAAAGTGGAAAAGTGTTCTGTGGTCTGACGAGTCCACATTTCAAATATTTTTGGAAACTGTGGGCGTCGTGTACTCCGGAACCAAGAGGAAAAGAACCATCCAGATTTTTATAGGCGCAAAGTTCAAAAGCCAGCATCTGTGATGGTATAAGGGTGTATTAGTGTCCAAGGCATGGGTAACTTGCACATCTGTGAAGGCACCATTAATGCTGAAAGGTACATACAGGTTTTGGAGCAACATATGTTGCCATCAAAGCAACGTTATCATGGACGCCCCTGCTTATTTCAGCAAGACAATGCCAAGCCACGTGTTACAACAGTGTGGCTTCATAGTAAAAGAGTGCAGGTACTACACTGGCCTGCCTGTAGTCCAGACCTGTATCCCATTGAAAATGTGTGGCGCAATATGAAGCCTAAAATACGCTGTACATCAAGCAAAAATGGGAAAGAATTCAACCTGAAAAGCTTCAAAAATTGGTCTCCTCACTTCCCAAACGCTTACTGAGTGTTGTTAAAAGGAAAGGCCATGTAACAGTGGTAAAAATGCCCCTGTGCGAACTTTTTTGCAACGTGTTGCTGCCATTAAATTCTAAGTTAATGATTTGCAAAAAAAAAAATAAGTTTTTAAGTTTGAACATTAAAATATCTTGTCTATTCAATTGAATATAAGTTGAAAAGGATTTGCAGATCATAGTATTCTGTTTTTATTTACGAATTACACAACGTGCCAACTTCACTAGTTCAAAGAAAATTTGTGATGGAAATTTTGGTTTTCTGGACATCTTGAATAGCAATAATAAAATAGAAATTACATATACAGCGGAATTGTAAGACTTTGAGTAAAATGATCCTTATTAAGGTTTGCTGTGATCAAGAACTCTTTTGAAACCAAATAGAAAGGAATAGAGTGATGTCCTGTGATTCCCTACAGAAGGATCGCCTGTGAAGAAGATAATGAGTAAATCAATGAAGCTGGTTGTAAAACTCAGGCAAAGTCATGCCTGCTCGGTTGGGGGTAAGCTGTGTCTTACCATCAGGCCTCCAGCATCATCTGAAACTAAATGTCTTCCATGTGCTTCGGTTAAAGTGGGTTTCTCAGCTTGCGTCGCCGTGTGCATCCAAATGTGTGTATTTCTAGCAAGAGATATGGAAGGCATTCAGATGAAAAGAACGGCTGCAGGCGAGCGCTTCACCTGTCATATCCTCGTTTAAAAAACTTGGCCACTTCAATGACAGCCAAGCATGAGGCATATATTTGCCACAGGCTTTGAGCAGCTGCATCATACTGAGGGGTGTTTGATATTCTCCCCTAGCAAGATAACAAGGCTAACTGAAATATTATAAATGTCTAACGCAGTAGGATGCTCTGCAGTTGTACACCACTGCAAATTACAACAACACTAATGAACATATTGTTTATTACTAGCATGAATATGTTGCATTAAAATTGATTCAACTTTATTGGCATATGTACAAACGTTTGTACAAGGTAACACATGCAGCCTGCATATAAATAGATGTGCATATGCAATATGATATGAATATGAATACAAAAAACACAAGTTATTGAATTACATATTTATGTTGTGGAATTCAATAGCCTGTGCTGTATGAGTATTTACATTATATTTTGACTTCTTGCCACAGGGCCAGACGATCAACCAGCATGGTTACAAAGAGAGATGCAGTGTTTGCTTCATTCAGCGTGTGAGAAGAGGCGAGAGTTGTGGCAAGAGGCAACGCTTCTGCTTACGATACTATTCCTGGACTAGAAGAACATTGCCGTGCTGGAACAACCGCCCTATTAATTTTTTTTCCCAGCACAAGGTGGTCATCAAGGGGACGTTTTTGATGGAGTGTGTGAGGGCGTGGCAGACAAGGATTACTTTAAAGCGGAAAACTTGTAGACTGTAAAAGATGTGTATATAAAGATGTGCACATGCATAATAAAGTCAATACCTGTAGTGTAAGTCAGTACAGTATTGTATGTTGTCCCAGTAATTTGTATTGTATATAGGAGGCATTCCCAAACGTTTGACCACATACAGTCGTGGTCAAAAGTTTACATACACTTGTAAAGAACCTAATGTCATGGCTGTCTTGAGCTTCCAATAATTTCTACAATTCAAATGTTTTTGTGATAGAGTGATTGGAGCACATACTTGTTACACAACTTTCCTCCAGAAGGTCTTATCTTTGTCCATGTGATGTCAGATGAAACTAAAATTTAGCTGTTTGGCCACAATACCCAGCAATATGTTTGGAGGAGGAAAAGATGAGGCCTTTAATCCCAGGAACACCAAAACTACCGTCAAGCATGGTGGTGGTAGTATTATGCTCTGGGCCTGTTTTGCTGCCAATGGAACTGGTGCTTTACAGAGAGTAAATGGGACAATAAAAAAGGTGTATTAAGATTAAGATTAAGTACCAATGATTGTCACACACACACTAGATGTGGTGAAATTTGGCCTCATTTGTCCCATCCCCTTGGGGAACAGTGGGCAGCAGTGGCACCGCGCCCGGGAATCATTTTGGTGATTTAACCCCCAACTCCAACCCTTTGTTGCTGAGTGCCACCTCCAAATTCTTCAGGACAACCTAAAATCATCAGCACGGAGGTTGGGTCTTGGGCGCAGTTGGGTGTTCCAACAGGACAATGACCCCAAACACACGTCAAAAGTGGTAAAGAAATGGCTAAATCAGGCTAGAATTAAGGTTTTAGAATGGCCTTCCCAAAGTCCTGTCTTAAACGTGTGGACAATGCTAAAGAAACGAGTCCATGTCAGAAAACCAACAAATTTAGCTGAACTGCACCAATTTAGTCAAGAGGAGTGGTCAAAATTTCAACCAGAAGCTTGTGGATGGCTACCAAAATGCCTTATTGCAGTGAAACTTGCCAAGGGACATATAACCAAATATTAGCATTGCTGTATGTATACTTTTGACCCAGCAGATGTGGTCACATTTTCATTAGACCCGTAATAAATTCATAAAAGAACCAAACTTCATGAATGTTTTTTGTGACCAACAAGTATGTGCTCCAATCACTCTATCACAAAAAAATAAGAGTTGTAGAAATTATTGGAAACTCAAGACAGCCATGACATGATGTTCTTTACAAATGTATGTAAACTTTTGACCATGACTGTATTTGAGCACAATTATTATTAGACCAAACAGTCCCGCTGGGATTTTGCAGGCTTTTTTGTGATTGCCTGAATTTGCAGAAGCTTTTTCAGAAAGTTACCAAAAAATTGTTTGCAATCTTATTTTTTGACTTGAAATTTTATGAATTTGTCATCAATGTTTTTAACATGAGAAGCACGGGTGTTGTGTCTAAATGCACTACCCATAAAAAATGCTAGTGAGCATGCACATGCCTGCGCATAAACGCTAAAGCTTTCCCCGATAGAAATAACCATCAAAATCAAGCACTTTGTGTAGACTTTGTGTTCCTTGAAGATGCTGGATGTCAACATCTTTAAACATCTCTGCCTATCGCTGTCCGGCGATACCCATTGGCGGGTGTCTGACGGCACTGACTTTCTTGACACTTGTAAAAAGACGACGGTTTTGCCTTACAGAACAACTACAGTACTCTATTTTTGTGTTTATATCAACAGCAACACAGCAGTAACAAATGTATCATTCAACTCTCGTTGATCTTCTCTGCATCTAGGTTTGCCCCACCTTAAACGAATAACACACGTGGAGCTCTCGGCCGAATAAGCGTGTGTAAAATGTCAATAAAGTACAGGTCGCATGACTCGCATCATATAACATTTTACCGCAAACTATTTCCTGGCCACGTCGTGCTCAGCTGCTGATAACAATACAATGACATGGTTTCCCTGAGTGCTGACTGGGCCTCATGGTGTAAGACGTTCTGGACAAAATGTTCTGAATCCGAATCCTGGTCATAGTTGAGTTAACAAGGTCGCTTTGAAAGGTTTGTTGAATTGTTCCAAAAAAATGCTTCACGTTGTTGTAGATGGCATAAAAGCGTCTGCTGGTGAAATTGATAATTGACCGTTTGTTGTCGGATTTGATTTTGCTATTACATTGTTCATCAGTTGAATAAAAAAAAATTATTCCTGTTGTGGGAGAAAAACTTTTATCTGGATCTATATCATCCTCTAATTCCAGACTTCTCTGATCTAAGTTTTAGAATGTTTTCAGTTCCGTATTTTCTTGTTCAGCAATCTTTTGTGCTGCTTTATGAATGTCTCTAAATGTGGATGGATGGACTCCTGAATCCAGATCCTCTTGCTCAGTAATCCCTTGGAACGTTGTAGTTTTGATGTTGACTGTAGATGTTTGTTTTCCATCACACTCTAGTATCGTTGTCGTCGTTGTCGAAAGGCTGTCAATTTTAATACTTGTCCAGATTCTTGATGCCTTTGACAAGTACTCTTGCATCTGGACCTATATTCAGCTTGATAGAGATGTTGCTAGTAGGTATGAGCTACTACAGAGTAACAATTGTGATGTTTGAACAATAAAGAGTTAATATGTTGTTACAGTATACGACGTCACAATACGAAGGTCCTGGGTTCGATCCTGGGCTTGGGATCTTTCTGTGTGGAGTTGGCATGTTCTCCCCTAGTATGTGAGTATGAATGTTGTCTATCTGTGTTGCCGCTGTGATGAGGTGGTGACTTGTCCAGGGTGTAGTCCGCTGCCCGACTGCAGCCGGGATAGGCTCCAGCAACCCCGAAAGGGACAAGCGGTAGAAAATGGATGAATGGATGGATGTTATACTTTGCTGTTTGTTTTTGTCTACACAAGTAACAGACATAATTAAATTTTACAGTTGATGTGTGTGTTTGAGGCTCTGAGACAAATTTAATTGCCCAAAATATTCAGGGAAGTTGCTGACATTGGACAAAGTGGCGCAATGGTCGAATTTGCGTGAATCAGTGTGATCGCGACATTGCACATTCCTGAAAGGACTGGAATTGTTGTTACTGGATAGTCAACACTACTCAATGATGCCAAAATAATACAACACAATGGAAAAGGCCTGTCGTGACTTCCTTTCAGTTTCCAGTTCCACGGCTCAAGTCCACCCTACGGCGAGTTTGAAAGGAGTATAAAATTCACACCTGGCAACAAGCTTTTTTGGGGGGCAAAATACTTATAAAAGCACCTCAGCAGCAACTTCTGCTTCAACAAACAGGCTATTACATGCACTGGTAAGCATTTTAATCACCTTGGGACAGAGTTAAGCTATCGGTAACTATTTAAAGCCGCTTAATTGAAACCAGAATGATCAGTAAGTTTCTTTTGGGAGACTGCAATTAATCTTGATACTTTTATTGCAGACACAGCACGGACACTGTCTGCTTTGTGCCTCTTTGTGCTCTGGCCTTTAGTTGTGTTGCCTTCGGGCTGCTCTTCATCACCACTCTGCCAACCCCTGTCTGATGTGCTCAGCGCGGTTTCTCTGCATGTCAAATACACCATTGCGCACAGCTGGATTGTTTTCATCTTCTGTGGTAACTAGCGGGTGTTACCTGCTCCCTGGAGAGTTCAGGTTTAAACCTCTAAGATGGCGTACACTTTGAGGTGTTGTGCTAACGCTGTGTGGTGCAGACGTTGTTGCTGTCACCAGTGTCGTCGTGTGGGTGTCCTCATTTGACATGGAGTAACTTCACAAACGTATTATATACCCTTGTTTACTGTAAGTTCAAATTTTTTAGCTGCATTGATTAATTCAGCCCCACCTTTCTACTTGTTCCAGCTGTCTCAGGGGATCATCAGATGAATGCCTAAGTCAAAATCTTTTTTTTTTTTACATGAGCAACATACCGTATCGTGAATTGTTCTTACTTACAAGGGGAAGCTCCAAGAGCTACTTATCAGTAATGTGTTCCAAAATGTCAGACAAAAAACAAATCATATGAAAACTTCAGCAATTTTTTCATCATAACAAATAATTCAGTTACTCCAAGAAATATGTTGCAAAAATCCCCCAAAAATAACACAAAACACATTCTATAGATCAGTGTTTTTCAACCTTTTTTGAGCCAAGTCACATTTTTTGCGTTGAAAAAATCCGGAGGCACACCACCAGCAGAAATCATTAAAAAAACGAAACTCAGTTGACAGTAAAAAGTCGTTGTCGCAATTGTTGGATATGACTTTAAATCATAACCAACCATGCATCACTATAGCTCTTGTCTCAAAGTAGGTGTACTGTCACGACCTGTCACATCACGCCGTGACTTATTTTGAGTTTTTTGCTCTTTTCCTGTGTGTAGTGTTGTAGTTCTTATCTTGCGCTTCTATTTTGGTGGCTTTTTCCTTTTTTTTGGTATTTTCATGTAGCTGTTTCATGTCGTCCTTTGAACGATATTTTCCGCATCTACTTTGTTTTAGCAATCAAGAATATTTCAATTGTTTTTATCCATCTTTGTGGGGACGTTGTTGATTGTCATGTCATGTTCAGATGTACATTGTGGATGCCGTCTTTGCTCCACAGTAAGTCTTTGCTGTCGTCCAGCATTCTGTTTATGTTTACTTTGTAGCCAGTTCAGTTTTAGTTTCGTTCTGCATAGCCTTCCCTAAGCTTCAATGACTTTTCTTAGGGGCACTCACCTTTTGTTTATTTTTGGTTTAAGCTTTAGATACCTTTTTACCTGCACCCTGCCTCCCGCTGTCGTCTGCATATTGTGATCATGACAAACCATGTTCCCGACATCTACAGAGCAATTAGCTACCTGCTGCCACCTACTGATATGGAAGAGAATAACATGGTTACCCTGCCGAGCTCTAAACAGCACAGACACTCAACAACAACAAATAATTTGCAGACTATAATTACTGGTTTGCAAAAAATATTTTTAACCCAATTAGGTGAAATTAGATCATCTTCCAGGGCAAACCAGATTGTATCTCAAGGCACACTGGTTGAAAAACACTGCTATAGATAACTATATGAGGCAATTCTTGAAAGAATTGCATGTGAATGCTCCAATGCTGAAGTTTAATTGAAATCCTGGAATTTTTTTAGAATTCCGCAACCCCGAAGGGAATAAGCGGTAGAAAATGGATGGATGGATGGATGTTGAAGTAGAGCACACAACTCCCAAACAGGCTGAATATTTTGAAGTTGGAACAGTTTGAATCAGATGAAAAATGTGGGAATTGTGGAAATTTGAAGAATGTCCCATTGATTTCAATGGGAATTTCCCAAAAATGTGAGAATTTCAGGAAAGCGGGAATTTTTTTTTAAATAGTAAAAAACTTGAATGGTGTGAATGAGTTGAAATGGATGGTGTTTAAATTTTTCAAATCGGTCCAGAAATGTTGAAGTAGTAACATGTTGAATTGAGAAATGGTATTAGGGAATTCCTGGAATGTCGGAAAAACTGGAAATGTTTCCAGTTCAAAAAATTTTGTTTTTTTTCCTAATTAAGAGGAATGTTTTGATGGTGGAGAGGTTGAAGTGGGTTGAAAGATGTGGGAGGAGTAGTCGCCTGAAAAAGGGGTGGAAATAGGGCTTTGGAAAACCAGGAATTCTGGAAATCCTGGTAAATGTTTTAACTTGGAAAAAGGATCGTTTGAATTTCCAAAATGGTGGAATGTGTTGAAGGTAGAATGGTTTGAATTGGTTGAAATATGTGGAAATGGTGGAAGTTTGAAAAATGTCCATTTCATTTTGAAGGGGAAAAATTAATTACAGGAAAACCTGTAATTCTGGGAAATCTGTGAATTTTTGGAATTTGTTAAGGGAAATCCCGTGATTCCCAAATAGGCTGAACAGTTTGAAGTTGAAAGGGTTTGAATCGGATGAAAAATGTGGAAGGTAGAGTGCGCCAAAATCTGGAGAAGAAGAAGAAGTTGTTGAATAATAAACAGATGAATTTTGGTGTAGAAAACCATATGTGTGTATGCTGTGGAGCATTTACACAATAATTATAGTTTTTTAACCTAAGGTAGTTTATATAGCAGCTGTACTCAAGAAAAAATGATTACTAATACATCTTCATATATCCTGTGGCGTTGTTGTTAACAGTTCAATTGTCTCAACAAGTTTGGACTTGACATGATTGAATTTGAACCTATGACTCCTAAAATACAAATAGGAAATACATGTACAAGCTGATTAAGCTCATTTGTGAAACGAGCCATTCAGTGTTGTTCAGTAAGTAGGTCTGTTTTGGTCGTGCCGCTGACAAAACGCCCTAGAACATGACTTCCTAATAAAATGAAAATGTAAATTAGTGATGTATCAAAAAAAAAAAAAAATCAATTAGACATGTGTCTTAAAATTTAAAAATAGATTAAAGTATCAGTGTACTTGGTGAATTCAATGAGCATCTTTTGTTTACACTAAAGCAGGGGTGTCAAACGTACGGCCCACGGGCCGGAACAGACCCACGAACAGGTTTTATCCGGCCCGCAGGATGAGTTTGCTAAGTATAAAAATGAGCCGAAATTTTTAAATGAAAGAAACTGCTGTTATAAATGTGTCCACTAGATGTCGCAATAGCAATTATTTGTATCTTTGTAGATGATGCTACATATGTAAAAAAAATAAACCACATGTTAGTGCACCAGTCGAGGAAAATGAGCAAACTACATAAATATCATCCTGTAATTGAATTTTGATACTATTTTTTTATCTTGATAGATAGAAAATGAACACCAATGAGTTGACTGATGAACATTATCACATAATTTATTCAGAAAGTATAAATAACGACAAATAAAGATAGAATACTATTAACCGCAACATGTAAGTTTAAAAAACCCAACAACATTATGATTTGTCCATTTTCAGAATGTGCTTGTTCTATTTTTAAACAAACTGTCACGGCCTGGGCGCATTGGAATGCGCCCTATTCCTTGCGCACTGCAAGCACCTCGGGACACGCCCACGCCCACGGCGCGTCTCCGCCCTGCAGCTTCCGCCAGCTGCAATCAGTTACCGGCAATCGGCACACCTGCCTGTAATGAAGAAGCTGCCTACTTAAGCCTGGACAATTTGGCATGCCGGCGCCGGAATATAATCTCCTGTTGGTGTTCAGTAAGCTATGATCTGATGCTTGACGCAACTCTCGTTTTCTGCTCTATCAGTCCTCTCTGTGCTTTCCCTGCGTTGATTGTCGTGTCCTCCCTCATCCCCACAGTTCCCTGTGTGCATCCCCGAGTCAAGCTGTGTGTCTTGTGCTCCCGGATCTTCCCTGCTTCCCCCAAGCTTCCTGGTTCTCGACTCCTCGCTCGCCCCCGGACTACGACGACTCGCTCCTGCCTCTCGACCACGCTTCCGCCCTTGGACATCCCTGCCTGCCCTGCCCCTTGTTTGACAGCACCGCTCCTCCCAACACGCACCTCCAACATTTACGGTAAAACGTTCCAGATAAATACTACACATAGTCTTACACCATACACACTCTTGGATTTTGTCACACTCCATTTCCTTTTGGTTAATATTATTATTGTCTTATTATTATATGTATACTTTATATATAATAAATCTTTGTATATACTGCCCCCTGGTGTCTGAGCCGTCACCTCCCCTTAGTCCAACCATAACACAAAGAAAACAATCTGAAGTTGTCTTTATTTTTAAGTTATCGTGCCGTGATTTTACCAGTCCGGCCCACTTGGGAGTATATGTTTCACCATGTGGCCCCCGATCTAAAATGAGTTTGACACCCCTGCACTAAAGTATTTCCTGTTTATGAAAATACCAGTAAAATTCAATTTCTTATCCTGTAAAAAAATTTTAAAAGATTCCTTTGACTTCACTAATTAATAATTGTTCCAATACTTCCAAATAGTTAACAATAATAGGTTAGTGAATTAGTTGTTGTATTCTGCCTACCTGCCCTGTTGATTGTGAAACTCATTTGTTTTTTTCTCTTCACATGCTTAACACTTTGACTTCCGGGTGATATAGCGCACTTGTCGAAAATCCTCATCAGGAATCCTTTAATTACTTGCCAGTCACGCAAGCAATTCCAGGTTTGTACTGGCTATTTCAAAACAATAATCCCAGTCCCACATTTCCTACTCACGTTGTCTCCCGAATATTGTTTATTGCTTTACCGTATTTTGTTGTCAGCTCTGTGGTACTGTCTGGCCAAGCCTGCTGCTATAGCCGGCCACATCCTTGGTTCAAGTGTTTCCCTTCTTGGGGTTTTTGTACCCCTACTTGTAAAAACTTTGCGGCGAGGAAGTAGGTTTACTCATTAGAAGTTATTTGGGTTTTTCTTCACGCCAAGCGATTGCTCACACCCTGTTACACTTTTGTGTTGTGCATTAATGGCTCTTGAATTGCATTGATGCCTAGATTCGTTCTTGTGCACCTTGGAAGCCTACTGGGAAACATAACATTAGTGCCTGAGTAGAAATCTGCTGTTTTACCGTTTTTTTGGAAATAAAAAATTGTGGCCATGATAAGACCTTTTATTTTATTGATAACTTCTGGCAGAAAAAATAAAACACATTTTACGACTACAGAGGTTCTAGTGCAGTGGCTCTTAAACTTGTTGGAGGTACCGAACCCCACCAGCTTCATAGGCGCATTCACCAAACCCTTCTTTAGTGAAAAATAAAATGTTTGTTTTTTTCAAATTCAAGACAAAGTTATATGTTTTTGGTAACACTTTAGTATGGGGAACATATTCTAAGTAACAAAGACTTAATTTAGAGTTTCCTGGACACTACAGGAACATAGTCTAAGTAACAAAGACTTAATTTAGAGTTATTTGGTTAGGGCCAGGGTTAGAGGGTTAGGGTTATAATAAGGCCATGCCGAATAAGGCATTAATAAGTACTTAATAATGACTAGTTAAGAGCCAATATGTTACTAATTTGCATGTTAAGAAGCAACTAATTAATGGTGAATATGTTCCCCATACTAAAGTGTTGCCATGTTTTATTACTGGTGCACAAAATTAACCGTGCATGAACATCACCTTGTTCAAAGAACAAAACCAACAGTGCATAAACTCACAACAAATTACACGCCTGCAAATCAGTGTGACTTCTGCTCTTGCCATATCCGTAATACGCCGATAGGGAGAAGTTTTTATTTACACGATGAGTCGGGTGTGTCTTGACCTCCGCCGAACCCCTGAGCCCGACTCACCGAACCCCTAGGGTTCGTTCGAACCCAGGTTAAAAACCACTGTTCTATTGTATATTATGTTAATCTTTTTTTTTACAGTGGACAAAATAATTCTAATTCTAGTAGGATAAAGTCAAACACAAATACAGATAGACGGAGTAGATATTAAAAGGGTAAAAGAAAACACATTTTTGGGTGTAATAATAGATGATAAAATGAATTGGAAATCTCATGTAAAAAAATATACAACATAAAGTAGCAAGAAATACATCAATAATGAAAAAAGCAAAACATGTTCTCGAACAAAAATCACTTCATATTCTCTACTGCTCGCTAGTGTTACCATATCTGAGTTATTGTGTAGAAATATGGGGAAACAACTACAAATGTGTGCTTCATTCACTAACGGTGTTACGAAAAAGATCAATTAGAATAATACATAATGTTGGATATAGAGAATGTACAAAACCTTTATTTATTAAATCACAATTATTGAAATTCAACCATTTGGTGCATTTTTAAACAGCTATAATTATGTATAAAGCTAACTATAACCTGCTATCCAAGAATGTATACAATTCTTCCCAACAAAAGAGGAGGAATATAAATTTAGAGGAAAATCTAATTTAAAACATTTGTATGCTCGTACGACACTTAAGACCTTTAGCATATCAGTATGTGGAATTCAATTATGGAATGGATTAAGCAAAGAAATCAAACAAAGCACCAATATGATTCAGTTTAAGAGACTGTTCAAACTACAAGTGTTCACAAAGTACAAAGAACAAGAATTATGATGAACATCTTGAACCCTTGTGTTTCCTTTTTTTTAATTGAGACAAATATTATATTTGTTTGTTTACTATGGTATATTATTTATTTGTTCACTGTTCTGTTACAGAGAACAAGAAAATTGGATAAAATTGCTATGGTATGAAAAGGGGTAAGATTAAATAAGCTCTGCTTCTTCCTACTCCTTTTCGGATGTGCTGTAATGAAACAACTGGAAGTGTGTGATGCATTACATTGTATCATATGCGTGTTCGAAATAAACTGAAACTGAACTGAACTAAGTCATGTGTTACTTATTACTCATGACAGATGGGCTCTTTACCCATGCCAAGCAATGCTTAACTCCGTTAGGTCTTCTTGTTTGCTAATAATTAGGAGTTTATCTCATTAAAATGCATAGCACAAAAAGGCTCAAAATGATGACAAACGCTTACAACATGGTAGAAACCTAAATTGACTGTCCAGGGTGCAATTTAATTCAGCAAGTTAATAATAATTCAATGCTATTTAATCAATTATTCAATTTGATAAACCGGTCATCAGTGTTGGGTTAGTTACTGAAAACCAGTAACTAGTTACAATTACTAGTTACTTGATTTCAAAAGTAACTCAGTTACTAACTCAGTTACTTACACCAAAAAGTAATGCGTTACTGTGAAAAGTATTTATTTAGTTACTTCTTTGTTCCCCCTTTTTTTAAGGCTCCCATTAATGCCCTTTTAGCCTTCATTTCAGTACTGTTATTGCACTGGAGAATAATACAATCTGTTGATCAACTTGACATGTATTTGCATCACTGAACTCAGAAAGCAATGTGGTCTACATACAACACACAAAGACAAAGATATGTTTCAAAGGGCCAATTTATTTCAGGCCAGAAAAAATTGACAACACTATTTTAAATAGCTGCAACATAATGGCACTTTAACTTTAACTCTAAGTAGATAGGATCTTTGATCCAAGACACAACTTACATTTAACTAAAATGTTGTTTTCTTTGTGCTCGACAAAAGAAAAGCATTGAGAATATCTCCATGTTAAAAAACTCGACTTCTGGCTTGGCCATGATGTCTTGTTAGTTGTTATGAGAGTAGCGTATGTGTGTGTGTGTGTGTGGCAACTTTAAGATATGACAGCATGAGAGGTGAGTGACGTCAGTGAGTGAGTGGGGAGAGAGGTGAGGGAGCGGCGACAGTGAGTGCGTGTAGGCAGGGGCGCCACTCTGGATTTTGGGCCCCATGAAAAGAATCTTTACAGGGCCCCCAACACAGCGCCAACATTTTTTGATGCTATTTTACATACAATTATGCATTTTAATGGTATTTTTGACTATCATTACCATATTTCTGAAAGAAGAACAGCATCACAGTTGACATGTACAGTAGGGGAAGAACTGAGCACTCTGAATACAATGGAATTCATTTTGAGTCATTTATTTGCTGCACCACTGATTCTTAAATTGGAAATAAACTCTTCCATGACATTATTGAATAAGAACAGTTTTCTTGAGCTAACATGGTGAGAAAAGTGAGCTCGCTTATTACCACAGACAGGGACAAAGTTAGAATGCATAACTTTCCACCACAACTAACAAACCCACCTTTTTTTTGGAAATATTGGGTGACATATTGTCGACCCTTCAACTCCTTCTCCTCTCTTATTTTCTTTTCTTTTCTTTTTTGGCTGCCTGATTTCTGAGGCATACTGCTGTCTCCTCCGCTTTGCCCGCTGTGGCGCTGTCTGTGACAAATCGCCGGTGCTCTACCTGCAACTGATCCAGTCGGACTGAACCATTTTACGTAAATAGAGGGGGGAAGGGAGGGCCCTGCAGGTGTTGATGCTTCCAAAACAAATAAAGGTATTGTTACCAGGACATGGAAAATAAAACATGTGTGATTATATGTTAGTTAATAACTTAGTGTCATTATTTTTTCTGTATTATAATTTCATCATCATTAGGGGCCTCTCTGGGCCCCCCTCCATCATGGGCCCCTAGAATCCGTCTCCTTTACCCCCCCCCCCCCCCCCCCCCCCTTTTTCGGCGCCCCTGCGTGTAGATGCTCTAGCTTGCTGGATGGCTGCATCCAATAAAGTCACAAAGTTGCAACAAACCGCCGGGCTCGTCATTCACCCTCAGCTGTAAAGACCCTCTTCCGGGTAAAGTGAAGGTTGTTAGACCCGAAGTACGGCTCTGCGGGGAGGCGTGCTTTCTGTGGGTGGGGGAAAGCACGCCTCTTCTTTTCCACCGGAGCGCTCCAATAAAACACACTCATATCTTCAGTTTCTAGCCGATACTACATAAAAATAACGTAAAATAACGCAGTAACGCATCATGCAGTAACGGTAACGAAGTTACTGTATATAAAAAAATAACGCGTTAGATTACTAGTTACCGCCGAAACTAACGGCGTTACAGTAACGCGTTACTTAGTAACGCGTTAGTCCCAACACTGCCGGTCATGCAGTGATGTAAATGGAATGTATTTTCTGATGATAATTCATACTTAAATACCATATTCGGAATTAAGTTTTTTAATTAATTCTATAAGCGGTAGAAAAATGGATGGATGGATGGATTAAAAGAGACTCACCACTGTAAAATGCAATACAGACACTTTAATATCAGCTGTAAAATGTTTTTCTTATTACTTGATGCTACAGAACTGTCTATGCATTTGAAGAAATGTATCAGTTCTCTGGTACATAGACGATAGGAGAAGAGGACCTTGGCTTGGTTATATATTCAGGACGGAGCCTGGCACTAATCCACATACACTCCAGCTCGGTCCCCCTTGTGTGCCCTGCCCTTAAGAAGACAAACAATGGATATTCTTCAGTCTCCTTCAGATCACCTCTTTCAACACATTACCCTTCATCAGTTGTGCCGTAGTCGATCTCATTGTCGGCCTCCTTTTTATAAACAATTTATCTGTGAATTCTGATCTAAAACAAAGAGAACCGTCATTACAAAAAAAAATAAAAGATGAAATTGATTTTATGCAAAAAAACACGGATTCTGTGTGTGTTAAAGGGATTTTTAGTTAAGCTCAATTTAACACTCGGTGAGTTTAAGCAAGGTCCTTTACATTTTCTATTCTGCAGTATAAACACTCAATATATGCTAAGCCTCATTCTCTTGGTACGCATAATGCGGCCCAGATCTCAACGAGCTCCCGTGGTCCCGCACACCCCGTCCTCCTTACTCCTTCTGCCAATAGCTGTCAAGGAAAATCAATATGTCAATTCACATCGCAAACGTTGAGTCTTGACTTTGCAAGGTGATGTATGCTTGTCTCGGCAATTTTGCTCTCAATTCAAGTCGATTTATGGTACGTAGTTAAGTGTCACAAATCACACGTTTGCCCAGAGGGGATGTACACGTAACAGAAAAAAAAATACATTACTCTTTGACTAATACACCACTTTACTCATACACACCCCAATGTAGACCATACTTGCCAACCTTGAGACCTTCGAATTCGGGAGATTAGGGGGGGGAGGTTGAGGTGTGAGGGGGTGGGGTTGAGGTGGGCGGGGTTGGGGGGGGCGGGATTTGGTGGTAGCGGGGATGTATATTGTAGCCCGGAAGAGTTAGGGATGCAAGGGATTATGGGTATTTATTCTGTTGTGTTTATGTTGTGTTACGGTGCGGATGTTCTCCCGAAATGTGTTTGTCATTCTTGTTTGGTGTGGGTTCACAGTGTGGCGCATATTTGTAACAGTGTTAAAGTTGTTTATACGGTCACCCTCAGTGTGACCTGTATGGCTATGATCAAGTATGTCTTGCAGTCACTTTCGTGTGTATGCAGAAGCCGCATACAACATGTGACTGGGCCGGCACGCTGTTTGTATGGTGAAAAAGCGGACGCGTCGACAGGTTGTAGAGGACGCTTAAGACAGTGCCATCACGGCACGCCCTTAATATTGTTGTACGGGTGAAAATCGGGAGAAATCCGGGAGAATGGTTGCCCCGGGAGATTTTCGGGAGGGGCACTGAAATTCGGGAGTCTCCCGGAAAAAATAGGGAGAGTTGGCAAGTATGATGTAGACACATTATGGTGTGCAGTGTATTGGTCCCCCCAAAAAGGAACCTATTTATTCTCTGTGTTGTTTGAATCTGTGTGCTTTAAAGCGCTTCATTATCCACCGAACTGTTACCAGCAAGTGAGTATGTAGATAGCATTTGACTGCTGGTAAAACAGAAAATGAAACATCTGATGATGAAGAGGAAGCTGCATTTTCACCAAGATGCCTGTAAAAATATCTACAGTGTTGGGTGAAACATTATTGTAAATTATGACATCCATCCATCCATTCATTTTCTACTGATTGTCCCTTTCGGGATCGCGGGGGGTGCTGGAGCCTATCTCAGCTGCATTCGGGCGGAAGGCGGGGTACACCTTGGACAAGTCGCCACCTCATCGCAGGGCCAACACAGATAGACAGACAACATTCACACTCACATTCACAAACTAGGGCCAATTCAGTGTTGCCAATCAACCTATCCCCAGGTGCATGTCTTTGGAGGTGGGAGGAAGCCGGAGTACCCGGAGGGAACCCACGCAGTCCCAGGGAGAACATGCAAACTCCACACAGAAAGACCCCAAGCACGGGGATTGAACCCAGGACCTTCGTATTGTGAGGCACATGCACTAACTCCTGTTCCACCATGCTGCCCTTTGAATTAGGACATATCATCCCCAAAACATACCAAACAGAAAGATTCACTATCTTTATTCTCATACCAGCACACATGAGAATGCATGTAATGGCATGGAATTTAGCTAGATTTAGCCCAAAGAGTACCACAAGAACGATAATATGTACATAATCATTTCAATAGAATACAAAAAAATTGCATAGGTTAATAGGAACGGATTATAAATCAAATGGAACAAATACCATAGGTTGTGATCCTGTAGTGCAGATAAAACGTTAAAACAATGACAGCAAACCAACCAAATATGAGCCCAATTCAGCACAATTGGGTCACCTGTCCAAGTTAATTGTTCCTCATGCAGGGATGGGGAAGGTAGTAGAGGTGGGTGATTGGTATCCATAGCTACACAGCACAATCGGAGTTTAGCAGTCTAAAAAAATGTTAGGTTTGGGCTTTGACATGAATGTTCGACCAAATACCATAGGTTGTGATCCTGTAGTGCAGATAAAACGTTAAAACAATGACAGCAAACCAACCAAATATGAGCCCAATTCAGCACAATTGGGTCACCTGTCCAAGTTAATTGTTCCTCATGCAGGGATGGGGAAGGTAGTAGAGGTGGGTGATTGGTATCCATTGCTACACAGCACAATCGGAGTTTAGCAGTCTAAAAGAATGTTAGGTTTGGGCTTTGACATGAATGTTCGACCAAATATAAATTACAAGATCTATATTGTCACATATACAACGTATCTACAGCGAAATGGAGTCTCTGCATTTGAAGACAATCGTGTAGCGCCTGTATCTGGCTCGTCGTAGTTCAACTTCTCAGTCGTTGAAGCTTCCCCGTGTGGGGGTCCTGCCCAAGGACACAACGGCAGGGACTAGGATGGCAGAAGCTGGAATCGAAACCAGGAAACCTCAAATTTTCGGACGGCCGCTCCACCCGCTGAGCCATTCCATTCCAGTAAAAGATTAAGAGAAACAAACCATTAAAAATATGTCCCGGCAAGTGAGTACATTCGCAGTCTGCATCACACAAAGCTGCAGCCAGTCACTACACTCAAAGACGTTTGTGTATAACATAAACAATTATTTGTATTTATTTGTTTAATTCCTATTGGTACACAACAGAGATGCAGCCCGAAAGAAACAGCTGCAAAAGTCTGCTCCCCAAGGTGAATGCAGTACAATAATATTACAAAATTTCATAAAACTGTTGTGGTTATTCAAACATCTATCCAAAAGTTTGTTTTTCTTTATAAAAGGCATGTTACATTTTATAATTATGGTGTTTTGTGAGTGCCAGGCAAGAATCAAATGGATTTTTCAATAGGCGTTGCTGACTTGGGTTATTTGAGTTACGAGCTCGGTCGTGGAACGAAATGTGCTCGTAAGTTGAGGTACTGCTATACTTGAAAACAGCATTTTCACATTATTTGAATTATTCTAATTTTTTTCTTGTTAACCTCTCAATGAGCAACCTGCATTAACATTTATAAAAACACAATATTAGACAGGTTAACAAAACGCATTACCGGCCAAGAACGTTGCCCCCGCGTCACTGGTTTATGGTTAACGGGACAACAGCGGCATCACACCCACATAGCCATTCTTCAGCCAGAGGAACACAATAAAATGAATGTGTTTGATTGTGTTTGCGGTACTTGCAATCAATAGTCATTGTCCAGGGTCACTGAGTAACAACTCTACTTCCGCATAAGAGGCCTTTTATTTTATTGTCTTTAACTACAAAGTGCACTGATTGCTGGGGATGCTCACAATTTCCAGCCAACTGTCACAAGTGAAATGGAAACAAATGAAGGTCTGGATCTGAGTGGGTGGTGCACATCTGTAAAGACAGTTGAAAAATTTGATTGTCACACATAGGTACCTACGCTCCCACATACATATACAAATACAGTATGCACACAAAGTTTGTACATCCACATACACATTCACTGTACAAACATACATATACACATACTGTACATATACAAGTACATATACATACATACACTCATGCATATAATCACGTTTCATCAAACATATATTAACGTTGTTGCCCTATTATTACAGCCCTTTGAGACACTTGTGATTTAGGGCTATATAAATAAACATTGATTGATTGATTGATTGATATTATTATTCATTATCAATAGTGCTATTTATATTGGTATTTGTATTGCTCCATTTGTAGTGTAATAATGCTCATTGTCATTTCTGTATTATTTATTTCACTAAATGCTTCTTTGCTATCACTTTTACCATCATATGTGTACATATCCTATTTGCTGATGTTGTTCTGTTGTTGTTGTTGTTATTGTTGTGTTTGCTGTTGTTGTCTCTCTGTCTTGTTCCCCTCTTGTCCCCACAATGTCCCCCTCTGCCTTCCCTTTCTCTTTCTATCCCCTCCTGCACCAAATAATATAAATCCATTTAATAAACTCAAATACAAATAAGGCAACAAGAGAAATATCCCACACTTCTCTTTTGTAAAGTAAATTTGTACAGCCAAAATGGGCATCTACATGAACAATATGATTTGCCTGAGTAGCTAAACAGGACAAAAAAAAATATGATTGTGTAGTGGTTCACTTGAGAGAGAGAGAGAGAGAGTACTTTGTACTCAGCATGAATGTGAGTGTGCATGGTGTGACCGTCTCCATATGTGCCCTGTGACTGACCAGTACATTAAAACTTTTGTCTAAATTTAAAACCTGTGAACCTGAACAGTATATTTCCATAGCAATGGTGGTCTGATGGACTTCATGAAATTAAAGAATTGTTGAATAACAATGGAGATATATTTAAATGCATCCTAATCATAGGTAATTGAAAACCCAAACCGGTTACATGAGAAAATATGACAACAGTTGTGTTATTGTCTTGGGTTCCCTTGAGAAAGACGTCCAGCTCACATGTCATATCACTGAGCGAGTGTTGCAGTTCAGTCTGGGAGATGAACAAAGACGCATTGGGGCTGTGCGCCATCCCTTTGCATCAGCTGCACCAGCTAATGTTCTGACAGGTAAGGCAGGAGAGCAGCTGTTACAATTATCTTGTGATGAGACATTAAAGGATGATTGGAATTCCATTTAAGACATGCAGCCGGAAAGTATTTAGTTGGTATTTTTTCCACAAAAAATACTGCAACCACTAAACTGCAATTACTGGTAAATGTCTATTATTTTTATATAGCATCACAATTATTGTCAAATATGTCATTTTAAACTATATTGCTTATTCATTTTCTGTCTTGCCACTGGTGAGGGCGGTCGCATCTCTCTCCGCTCCCTCCTTCCCTCCCTGCTTGCTCTCTTTGTTTTTGTCTTGTTTGAACTATTTTGAAGCCTCTTTTCTTGAGCTGTCCTCAAATCTAAACATCAAAATGAATTTGATCAACTGGACTCTCGACGCAATTGACACAGTCTTTTCGACAAGGAAAAGAGGCTCGGGGGAGCCTGGCTGCCCTGATGGAACCATTGCTGCGGGGTACGTGAGAGATTCCTGGAATACTTGGAGAATCATGTGCCTCTCAGTCCTTTCCATCGAGGACGTGGAAGACATCTACCTATTTGGAGCTGTGATCGCAGGGCATTTGCTGATTGGGCTGGGCATTGCTCTGGTGTATCGTCAAATTCGGAAGACGATGGCAGCCACTCAAGGGGCCAACAGGCTGTTCAACGCAATGGAAGGAATGGGTCGTGCTGTGGGATCACAGACTGGAGCGATTGCTGATTTGAATCGCAAGGTAGATTCGATCTTGATGATGTTACAGAAAGAATAAATTGGAATTGTCAGAGCCAGCATATAGAGCAGGAATGTCATTGTTTTGACTGCTCGAAGAAAAAAAAACAACATCTTAATCTACGATTTGACTCCCTCGAATGGCCTTGAGGAACAGGCTGTTTGAAAACACTCCCCCGAGGACTCCTCAAAGATGGACGCTTTTGACCTTCCCCTTTTCTTCAAAAGCACCTGGGTCGGACTCTTGAACTCTTGAACTCTTGGGGCCGGCCTCGGCCCATAAAGACAATCCAACATCTCACCCAAGTTAATTGGGCATACATGCACGCATATACCCTTCCCCAATCAACGCCTTCACCACTGCTTTATTCCTCCGGGGTTGTGGGGGCTGAGCAGCGCTTAACAGCAGCTGCTGGCCTCCAAGGTCCTGTTGGATGACTTTGTTGCGAGTTTGTTGTGATTAAATGTACCTTGTTTATGTGTGCCATGCTATGTGAGGTTTTTTTCCTCGGACTCAGTCTGGACCATTCCTGAGGGTCCAGCCTCAGACTGATATTTTTTTTACTTCCACCCTCCCCCCAATGTCACCTTTTTCCCACCTTTTTGAGGAGCGCCTAAGTGAGGCTGATCCGTTGGCGGTCCCGTCTTGTCTCCCTGTAACGTATGTCTGCTCTTAGCGGGATTGTGCCGAAAATGTAATTTCAGTTCTTATGTGTCTTGTACATGTAAGAATGGACAATAAAGCTGATTGATTGATTGATTGATTGATTGTTATGACGATCAAATGTTCAGAATTCGACCAAAAATCCAAAGAAAATACAGAATCCAAAGCCCAAATAAAAATAGAAACAAACACATTAAATAAAATTACCGCTGTTATCTTATTTTCAACAGCCTTGATTTGTAAATACAATGTTTTTCTTTCTTTAGGCTTATTAATAGTTTGAACATCTGGGATGTTTTCTGGCCTTTGTTATATTTAGGGGTTGGTTGTCACACTTGGTATCAGGGTGTGAATTGCACATCAAAACATTTTCCCCTTTTTTTGCCGCTTTTTGACACTTTTCGCCGCTTTTGACACGGCTGCCCTTCCATGAGCATTGGTTAGGTGCATTATGGAGCTTTTCTGTCGCTTTTCACCATGATATGCGCTGGGGAAACCGTTTGTGCTTTGGGGAATGTTTCCCTGAGGAACTTTTAATATTCATTCCGACGTTAAATTTAAGCTTATCAATCAATCAATCAATGTTTATTTATATAGCCCTAAATCACAAGTGTCTCAAAGGGCTGTCAATCAATCATCAATCGAAGTTGACTTATATAGCTCCTACAGTTTTTTTTCAGTCGCTAACAAGCGTTTTTCTAAACAGTAGTCACATTTTCAAAACTCTAAACACGATTAGCACAACATCGGTCCTTTGTGGCCATACCATTCACACATTTCATGTTGTTTTCACACAATATGCAGTCAGTGAACACATTTATATAATGCTTACATTTTCTTAACAGACAAGCTATACCTCCAAACAAAATTATGGATTGTTTTTGTATTATTTACAAATGTTAACACACAACATCCCACAATTGCAAACACAATATTCCAAACCTTAGATACAGTATAAAAACCTCTGCTTCTGTAATACAATAATATCAGTTCTAAAACAATATATCCCAGCTGATAATACTGTAACATCAGATGCGATGTGGATGAAAACTTGTGGCCTAACCCTGAAGATCGCAGGGATTAGATACTGTAAAGGAATTTTGTGCTTTTTTTTAGTTCTCCCTTTTTACTGGGCTTTTTGCTGTTGCTTTTTTGTTCATGGATATTTTGTTAACTTTACTGTAAACAATACTGTAAAACGTTTTCTGTTGTATCATACTGTAAACAGTATTTCTACTATACCTCCTGTAGTAAACAGTAAAGAAAAAAAAACTGATTCGCTTTTTACTGGAATGCTTTTGAATGTGAACATTACATGTGGATATACAGTTCCCAACCAAAAAATTAGGCGTAAAAAAACTGTGGATTGCATGTTTTGCACGCAAATACCTGTAAAAATGGGAACCCAATGGGAACAACGAGAAACCTTGGGAGGGATCACCCCCCCCCCCCCCCCTGGGTGACAGGTGCAATGAATGCCGAGTGGATACGGTTAATAATGTGAAAGCCCAGTCCATAGTGGGGCCAGCAGGGGATCATCTTGAATGGAGAAAAGTCAGCAGTGCATAGACATCACCAACTGATGCAAAGAGAAGTGGTCCACCCTAGGTCCTGACTTGGAACAGCTAGCGCATCCTCCATTGAGGCTGATCCGCAGTCAACTGATAACCTCTCCACGCAGGAGAGGGGGGCAGAGCAGAAAAGAGAGACAGCAGATCAACTGGTCTAAAGAGGGATCAATTTAAAGGCTAGAATATACAAATGAGTTTTTAAGATCAGATTTAATTGCTTCTACTGACGTAGCATCTCTAACTGTTACGGGTAGGGTATTCCAGAGTACTAGAGCCCGGATAGAAAACGCTCTAAAGCCCGCAGACTTTTTTTGGGCTCTGGGAATCACTAATAAGCCGGAGTTCTTTAAACGCAGATTTCTGGCCGGGAATATGGTACAATACAATCAGCAAGATAGGTTGCAGGTAGACCGTTTAGTATTTTATACGCAAGTAGTAAAACCTTAAAGTCGCATCTTAAATGCACAGGAAGCAGTGCAGGGGAGCCAGTATTGGCGTAATATAATTAAACGTTCTTGTTTTTGTCAAAAGTCTAGCAGCCGCATTTTGTGCCAACTATAATCTTTTAATTCTAAACATAGGGACACACGAAAATAATTTGTTACAGTAATCGAGACGAGACGTAACAAACGCATTTTTACGTTCCCAAATGGCTCTGTGTCTAGGGATCGTAAGAAAACGCATCATAAAAGTGTATAAACTAAACGATGTGTATATTAAAGACAACGAAGCCAAGAATTGAAAGCAAAACTGGTGTTATTTAAAAAGGTAACCATGGTAGGAGGGGTTGACAAGGCAAAACACTAGCCTAGCTCAGGAATACAGGTGCTGCCAAAGGAATGAACAAAACATACCAAAAGACACCTCTGACAAAGAAAGGTAAGCTTACTAACGAAAGCTATTTAATTAGCATAAACCAAAAAACTACCTAACTACTCTTGCCAAAGAGGGAGTCCAAAACCTACAAGGGTGACAGCCACAGCTAAGCCTGGTGTCTCTATACACAAGCAAGTCCTATGTGTGTAGTGTATAGAGGCCTAAGTGTAACCTTTCCCAAGACGAGGCTGCACACTATACAGATTCTTACAAAACACAGACAGTTGAAAGGTAAAAAAAAAAAAACTAAGAAAAAAAAACGGTTGGCACAAGTAAAGCAAATAGCTTAACAAAAGTGGGTACAAAAACAAAGTAGCCTCAAAGACAAAGTAGATCTGACAATAGCAAAATCAAGTAGAGTCTATCAAGGATACAACAAAGCATGGCAGAAAAATAATCACCCTGATCCAGTGATGAGCAGGTGGTTTTAAGCAGGTGGTTTTAAGCAGGATGGGAGAATGAATGGTGGATCGGGATTGGCTGGCTGATTAACATGTGAAATGAGGAGCAGCTGGGAACAGGAACCAGTTGATTGGCAGCAGAGGCTGTGAATGAGTGTGACCTGTAGAAACAATAGGGGAAGAAACACAAACAAACCACCATTACGTGGAACGTAACACGCATGAATAATGATATCAGCGTCAGTGGTGGACAAAATGGGACGAATTTCAGCGATATTACGGAGAGGAAAGACAGCTGTTTTAGCAACACTTTTAATGTGTGACTCAAACGTGAGAGTTGGGTCAAAGATAATAACGAGATTCTTTACCGAGTCGCTTTGTATAATTGTTTTCTTGTCAAATGTTAAGGTGGTATTAATAAATAGGTGCATGTGCCTAGCAGGACCGATAATCAGCATTTCCATTTTCTTAGCGTTAAGGTGCATTAAGTTGCTGGACATCCATTGTTTAATTTCATTTCATTTCATCCCCAGGTGACTACAATCTGGCGTGTTGGTCAACTTTAGAGTCATGTAGAGTTGGGTATCATCAGCATAACAGTAAATGCTAATGTCGTATTTGCGTATGATGTCACCTAGCGGCAGCATGTAGATGCTGAAGAGTGCAGGGCCAAGAACCAAACCATGTGGAACTCCGCACATACTCCGAGGTCACATTGTTATGGGAGATGCACTGAATCCTGTCAGTAAGACCAAGAAAAGTCTGACATACCAATATGTGTTTTGATATGTTCTAATAGAATGTTATGATCAATGGTATCGAAAGCAGCGCTAAGATCAAGTAGCAGCAACATTGATCAGCATCCATAGTTAGCAATAGATCATTAGTCATTTTTGTGAGGACTTTCTTCATGGAGTGATTTTCCCTGAAACCTTACTGAAAAGGTTCACAGAGATTGTTCGACACTAAATGTTCATTTAGCTGCTGTGCAACAATTTTTTAGAGGATTTTCGAGATAAAGAGAAGGTGGGACACTGGCCGGTAGTTTACCATGAGGTCAGGATCGAGGTTAGGTCTTTTGAGAAGAGGATGAATAACCGCTATTTAGAATGCTGGGGGAACAGTACCAGAGAAAAGTGATAAGTTAATAATATTCAGCACTGATGTTCCTAATATTATAAACAGCTCCTTGATAAGTTTGATAAGTGCGGGTGGCACTGGGAACATGTAGGAAAAGTGTCTTGCTCAAGGACACAACAGCAGTGATGAGGATGGCTGAAGCGGGGATTGAACATGGAACCCGCAAGTTGCTGGCATGACTGCTCTACCAGCCGAGCTGCCACAATATTTTAGAGTGGTGTAGTATATTCTTAAAATGATAGCATGTATATAAACAGACAATAATAGGTCATATTTATTTCATCAAAGTGTAAGTAAATACAATTGTGCTATTGTTCTGATTCTCTCTGTTGTCATGTATGATCTAATATAAATACACAATAAATAAGAAACAAACATCTACAAATTGTAATGGAAGCTGAAATCTTGAATATTACATTTTTAAAAACGTTCCAACTGTGTTCAATCACTCACGCAGCACAACCCGCCCCTTAAATGTTCCCAAAGGGGGAAAAAATACAAACAAGCAACTAGAAACTAAAATAGTTCCTGTGAAACTTTATTAACCAGAGTAGTTTTGGGTGGAAAGCTTCAACCAAAAATACCGCCCTGCGTATGAAAAGTATTTTACCAGGGTAAATGGGTTAAGTTCCTGTAAAAGTTCCTGTGGTGGAAATGGGAGTCATGTCTATAGCGGCCCAAATTTTGACCAAAGCGCCACCATTACAGGTTATGTAAAGAACAGGAAAGTGTTTTAGATCATTATACAACCCCTTAAAAGTTTGCAAGAAGTACAAGCTAAATATTTACAATTTGACAAGTTCAGTTTTCTTATGCTAAAAAACACTAAGTAGGTGCGCTATGATCGAAATTTTGTAAACTTGCCAACCACAAGTTGAGAAAACAGCACCTTCTAGTGGAGAGATAATAATCGTGACACTAAATCCGTGTTACAACCAACCCTTTTTCCCCAACAGTTTTAAAGTTGTGATGAGCTACAGAAGGAAGAACAGGGACAGTCTGTATCTATTCATCTTTACTGAAAATATCTTTAAAACTTTTGTAGGAAAAAGACTAAGGCTAGTTCTTGATCGGCATACAACCCAGAGACTTCACTTGCATATCCAGGTTTCTTCTTAAATTCCAACTGTATTTATAGTGTGATGCTGTAGGAACACAAGCAAAACGATTGAGAAGAAAAACAGGACTCTGCACGGAGAGCCTGGAGACCTCAGTCCCTCCGACAGATCACTGCTGTATTCTAAAAACTCTATCTGCAGTTACTTTTTCCTCAGAGGGACACACACACCCACATATGTACATGCAAATAAATGCACGCAAACACATGCGCAGCTGAATTATGCATATACAACCAAAGAGTGAAGACTGCACAAAATGACAGCAGTTGCGGGCATATCCTATCCCCCGTGGTAGAATTTGTTCCGATGGGTTTTGAGGACTAGTTAAATACCTAATAAAGATCATTTTTCACGCGTTGGACCATTTTCTTATTATGCACTAGTTCCCACATGCATCACTGAGAAGCCTGTTAAAGCACATGTTGCAAAGGAGTCTGCCATTTTAGTCCTTGGAGTGTGACCATTTCTTTAACACACAGATGCACTGTACTGCAGTGTTAATGCTCAGGCTGCCCTACAAAAAAAAAATATGAATACCTACTCATTTATGCAATGCAAATAGGCTCCTGCTGCCTCTGCAATTATGTGTGCTCATGAAACTGACAATGGACGCCTCACAAAGTCTCCAGGAGCCTTTTCATATTGTATTTAGATATAATTTTCCATCATTAAGCACGTGAAGGCCAGTTTGAGCTGTGATTTGTGAGAGCTTCATGAATAAAGACAGATCAAACAATGCTGTGAGACACTTAGAATGTCTGAAACCTTCCAAGGTTGCTGTCTCGCCGCAGGGACTGAGTCTCAACCACTCTCGCCATCGTTTTCCGCTCTGATCCAATCTGTGCTCTAAAGTTTGCTGAAAAGGGTGACTCATGAGGTGGCAAGAAGATTAATTAATTTCTTGACGCCATTTCAGAATCTCAACTTTGAGAAAGCTCAGCCTCTGCATCCGCAGTGTTTCATAAAACAAATAGCCATTGTTTGCTGGCTTATTCTGACTGCAAGTGATGTAATGGCAATCACTCCTTTTACACATACTGCAGTTCACAAATGAAAACACAACCTTACATAAAACGCCTGATCAAACAAAACAGAAGTTGTCGTCGTGGACCCACTACCTGCAGAAGCTAGCTCTCCAATCAGCTAAACAGATTCAATAACTCGTCTTGGTGAGTTTACTGAGAAATTTGTGAAACTAAAACAATACAAAAATAATACCAAGATAGTCACTCGTAACCGTGTTAGCATATTGCTAATGATGCTAGCGTCATTACATTATCATGGCACGTACACATTTAAACGAAAACACTCCTACAGACATCACACAGGGGATGGGATAGTTAAACTGTAAAACTTAAACACGTTTCTTGGCGTAATGAATGAAGAATCCACACGACTAGAAACGGTTGACGGCTAGAAGGCTGAACAGTACTCCGGTTGAAAAAACAAAAAACAAAACAAAAACACTAGTGGAAGGAGACCGCAGTAATTGCATCATCTTGCTTATTTGGTTTTTTTGGAAAACTTTTTTTTATGGCCTCATCTAAGAAAAATACATCATTAGAGCCGCACCGTCTTATCTTCTTCTTTTCGTGTCTTTGAAGCATGTGGTTATATGACAGTTTCCCATTTCTTTCCACAGTCTTTTGCATTGTCGTTGAACTCGGCGAGATCTTTTAAGCTGCACTGCTGGTTGAGTAGCAGAGGACAGACAAGGCAGTGCTGCATCGTATGGTCCTCTTCTCCGCATTCGCAGGTGGTTGGGCCGGCTTTGTAGCCCCATCTGGCCATAGCAGCTTTTGATTGCCCTATTCCTGTTCTCAGGCGGTTTAGTGTCTTCCACTGGACCCATGGTGTTGCTGACCCGGGGGGCAGGTCTTCAGAAGGGGGGATTCCCATGTGAATAGGAGAGGGGTCTTTCTCTAGTCTTTGTGTCCATAGCTGGAGTCTGGTTTCTTCCCTAGATGTTGTTAGGGGCTGGACATTGCTGAGGAAGCTTCCCCTTGACTTCAGACGTTGGACTGAGGGTTCACGTCCATAGAGGAGGTGGCGTTCATCACTGGTAGCTTTTGTGAACTCTACTCGGCTGGCAACTTCCCGTCTCACGTCTGCAGGGGCAATGCCAGCGCGGAGATGTAGGTTGTTCAGGTTGGTAGGCTTCAAGCAACCAGTGATCAAGCGGCAGGTGTTGTTCAGTGCTGGGTCGAGTTTCTTGGCATGGGTTGATCTCTCCCAGACCGTCTTATAAGTTGCAGGGTTCAAAGTGTGGGGAAAAAAAGTAGCAGCTTATGGCCCGGAATTTACGGTACCAAAAAAAATGTGTTTCCAAGTAAAATGATAAATGATAAATGGGTTATACTTGTATAGCGCTTTTCTACCTTCAAGGTGCTCAAAGCGCTTTGACAGTATTTCCACATTCACCCATTTACACGCACATTCACACACTGATGGCGGGAGCTGCCATGCAAGGCGCTAAAAAGACATATGAAAAATGATCTTGATCAGTGCAGGGGCCGATATTTGCCTTTTTTTAACTGATCTTTCCCACAGCGGTGTCCCATTGTTTACATGCTAAAGATTGTACTCACATAAAAGATTCCTTCAAAAGGGATGCACGCTCAGGGAGACAACCATTCGATTTCCATATTCCTTGTTACACACATGCAGGAGTTGCATGAATTCAAGGAGGGTGCGTGTCTTGCCAGAACACCGGCTCAAATTTGCGAGTAAGCTGCAACGATCGCATAGTCCAGCCACAGTGCAAAGTCGATTCTAATATACATGTTTCTTCCATGTAAATTATCACTGGAGGACTAAAGGAAAATGAATGGCTATGCAGGCTACACACACACACGGAGCAGGACGACATTAAAAGCTAACCGCTAAAGCTTCAACGTAAAGTAGGCGAGATCAATTCAGATGTCGATACTATTGAAAGCTGATATGGAAAACAATACTAAAGTGATGAGATCGATATTTAACTTTTTCTGGTTCTTATTATTGCAAAATCATTTATTTGTGGTCTTACAAACTCAGGGAGTAAGTCTCTTGATACAAGAAAGGCTTTGAGAGCAAGACCCAAATGATTTAAATAGGAACCACTCGTGGTTTTTGTTTTTGTTTAGTTATTGTGCACTAATTACTTTATTTTCTTTAAAAAAAATACATATGCAGTAATGAACACTACAAATGTATAACTGCACTGTTTTACAACAATGCTAGCAAATTCTAAATTTAATAAGACATGTTTTAGTAAAATGTGTTATTGTGTTTACTTTAGTTACTTACTTTAAAACATTTTCATTCCTATAATTTTTATTGTCAAATCGGGACTTGAAATTACATCGAATCTAAGACGCAAAAAAATTGAATCGGAATCAGAAGCCAAAAATGTTTATTGAGATGTCCCTAATATATTAAAACCCTTGTATACTCTGATTAAGACATTGTGGCAGCCTTTAACACAAAACATGCTGACCCCATTAGTCCAGAACCTGGAACATTTAAAGCCATTATTGTTGCTCTTTGTGTATCTGTAATGCTTCCATGAACTTGTGTGCACATATTTATTCCAAGACACGTGTTAAGCCTTATGTACATGGACTTAATTGACTGGCAATCATGTCCCGGTGTCAGCTTACTATTGTTAATTAAGTACACTTGCTCAATCACAATTAGATCTAAAAGATGAGTTGTGTCAAAAACTGGGCTTTTACTGGGCATTTAATCAGGATAGTTTTCAGATTGTCAGATATATTAATTTCACACCATATTTATAAATATGTGTGTATTCTTGTAATGATGTCGCTACAAGCATAACGTAATTCAAGGCATTAATAAACCACAGTTATACTTGAGTTGGGTTTTTGATTTTATAAGGTATCAGGTTGGCCCTCTAAACCAAAAACCTCTTTATGCTGCAAATTACCATTTATGCTGACATGTTTACAATGCAATTTCCTGTCCCTGCCTTTCTAATTATGTCTCACCTCTCTCTCATCAGGACACTACACTGTAAATGAAATATGACATTAGGACATGCACAGGAAATCAAGTTTTCAACATATTCCGCCTTTATTTTTCTTTTTTTAACCCCAAAGCTTAATTTTGAAATCACAATTTATCTATTAGGTTGAATGCTCCTAGTAATGTATTCATCATTGGGTTTGCCATCTGAGATTTTCCAATCCTCGTAGTTCCCAATGAATCCGGCCAGCTCTGCAGAGCTCTTCATTCCTACTTCATTCGTGAAAAGAAAATGCATATTGCAATTTTTTTTTATTTTTTTTTCAAATAGGAGATATATGAAAATTATATGGAAAAACAAACACCATTAACGAAAAATGCCAGCAGACACAAAAATGAATTAATTACATTTGTTTTCATTAGCTCCTTAAAGGGGACCTATTATGTAAAACTAGCTTTTTATTACCTATTAGTGCCTGTTTTTGTGTGTTTGGGATCTGCACAAGTCCTGACCATTTGAAATCCAACCATGGAGGCATGGCGGCGATATTTATAAAACAATCTTACCTTCCTTCATACTTTGCCCAAACGACAAGTTTGGAATTTGCCCATGTTTCCCACATGTGAAGTCAGATTCATATATAGTAGAGATTAATCCGAAGATCATTGTGCGAATCTGCCATTGAAGTCCGATGTGTAGTCAATAAGCTCCTTTGTTTTCTCTATCCTCTTGTTGTGGGGCAGACTGGCTCGTATATGCATATGGGTCCTCCGCTGTTGTTAGCGTATAGTTTAAACATATCTGTCAGTAGACTCAATATGGAAGCGCTAAGAACTACAACATGGCTGACGGGGAAAAGACGCAGTTGAGGTGGAGGCACATAAATAAAACGGCGCATCCTGAAGAGATAGTTAGAAAGCGGCGTGTAAATTGTCTGTAAAACCTAACCTAAGTAACATTTTGATTGAAGAACCACCATTACATGTAAAGACCACAAAAAAGGGTTTTTAATGTCGGGGGAAAAAATCACAATTTTACCCCTTTAAATCAATTATAAAATTAAAGTTAAAGTTAAAGTACCACTGATAGTCTCACACACACACTGGGTGTGGTGAAATTACCCTCTGCATTTGACCCATCCCCTTGTTCCACCCCCTTGGGAGGTGAGGGGAGCAGTGAGCAGCACCGGTGGCCGCGCTCGGGAATCATTTTGGTGATTTAACCCCCAATTCCAACCCTTGATGCTGAGTGCCAGGCAGGGAGGTAATGGGTCCCATTTTTATAGTCTTTGATATGACTCGGCCGGTTAACGCTTAATAGAAGATGCATCTAATATTTTTATTTCTGATAAATCCAAATATGTTGACACGCACAAAGATGAAATATTATCTCTCTCGTCTGTCTTTGGAGCGCAATCGCCTTCTTCCTCACAGCCATTTGTGCATAACTGTGCCAGTTTGCATGTACCCTCCAGATGTGCTAAAATAGAGACGCACAACAGTTTCAGTCTTGTTAAACCACATTGCGAGCCCTTAGTGATCATATTTGCGTCTCCTTCTTCCAGTATTGTGGCTATATTGCGTTCCTAAAATCAGGATATATATTTTGTACGCACGTACAACACTTAAGACCTTCAGTATATCAGTATGTGGAATTAAATTATGGAATGGATTAAGCAAAGAAATCAAACAATGTACTAGTTTAATCCACTTCAAGAAACTCTTCAAACTTAAAGTGTTTCCAAAGTACAAAGAAGAAGAACCATGATAAACATTCTGAATGTATTTCATCCATCCATTCATTTTCTAGATAATCTTACTTATCTCATCATATGAAATATAACTTACTTCACTAATTATTAATTATTTATTTATTTATTTGTATTGTTATTACTTATGGAGTATATTGTGAATACATTGAGAACAGGAAGTGAACAAAAGTTTTAGCAACTTCTATGTTAATGAAAAGGGGTAGGATTAAATGAACTGTGCTTCTTCCTACTCCTTTTCGAACATGTTGAATAGAGAAACTGGAAATTGTGATGTATCATGTTGTATGCATGCATGTTCGAAATAAACACAAACTCAATTCAACTCAACATGAAGACAGACATGCTAAATGTATTGTGCTCTCTCTTTTGCTCATTTAAAAGATGCAATCCTCTGCGCATGAGCTTAGTGGAACAGTGTTTTAATACACCCAAACTATAGCAGATCAGGCCCATGTCTGAAAGGGTAGAACAAGCTCATTAGTTGAAGAAAGTGCTGGTCAACATCAAGCTTGACACATACAGATAAACAAATACATATTATTTGGTTCTCAGCATTATCTAAATTCCAGTGGCGTGCAGTCACTAGAGGCTGGGGAGGCGGTGCCTCACCTGCCATCATGGAAAGAAAAAAAATGTAAAAAGAAAAAAAAATTAATTAAATTGTTATATGTATCCAGTGATTATACTAAAGTTATTTTCCATTTAACTTTACCAGTTTTAGATTATTTGTATTTTTATTTTCACATTTGCCGTTCAAATACTGAGAAGAGACGGTGCGGTGATCAGCAGCCAGTTGAGGTACGTTACTGATTTTTGCCTCAACATAGATTGTGCACAATGACTCGGCTAACTGCTGAGCTGCTGTGCAGTGAGACTGTATTGCTATATGAATTATATCAGCTAACTAAACTATGGCATAGTTTAGTTAGCTGAGGTATATAATGTACAGTGTATTTTGTCAAAAACTGTATGTGTGTAACCAGGCCCGGCCCTAACCAATCTGGCGCCCTAGGCAAGATTTTAGGTGGCGCCCCCCCCACATCGGCAGTGAAGTGTATATAATCACAAGAAACCGAATAGCTTTGTCTTTGACCTTTTTTTTTACTTAAAGAAAGCAAATTAACAATGACAATAGTTAACAAGATTTAAAAAAATATGGATAAATAAATGAATACAAAAAATAAAAAATTAATATATGAAATACAATATTTTTTACATACATAAACACAAAATAAAACGTGTCAACAACGTGCATAAAATAAATTAAAAATACAATATAAATAAGGCACTGCACAAAACAAGATATCAAACCAGTATGACTTTAACAACTATATTACAAAAAAAGGGGATCCTACAGAGTTCTCTATTTGTGCTTTTTAATATTGCATTAACTAGAATGACTTACAAATTACTGTACACCAGGGAGTACTGTAATTACCTAACGTTACATTATTATTTTCCATAACAATTTAGCCCCCTCCACAATATTAACCCGACGTTAAAACAGAACTAGCTATTTATTGATTAGCAATTGCCGAATCATGTAACATTAGCTTAATGCTAAAAAGACAGGTGAGGTTACTATCACATTCTGTAACAGACAAATAATTTCATGTAGGCTAACGTTACCTACCTGCTACCTCTGTCTTTTTCTCATTTCTCCTCTTCTTTTCTCCCCTGGGCACCTGACAGTTTTGGCCGTTTTGACATCTTGTGTTGATTTTTTTTATGTGGTGACGTCCAAAAAGAGTCGTGATACGGGAAGGGAGGGGGCGCACCGTGCCGGGGGAGGGGGGGGCGTAATGTTGTAACAAATAATATTTCTATTAAATAGGCTTTACTTTGCATTTTAATTAACGTGGGATTATTTTATGTATTTAGAAATAATAGTACCAACTTTTTTCTTTTTTTTTTCCTCCAACATTTGTGGCACTGGCGTGGCGCCCCCTGATGGACGGCGCCCTTAGCATTTGCCTATACGGCCTATGCCACGGGCCGGCCCTGTGTGTAACGTATTTCTTGTGCTGAGCATTCATAAATCTGCATCTGTTGAGGCTCGCAGTAATCCGGCCTCCTGGTGGTAGAGGGCGGTAGTGATCCCAGAGATCATTCCTCGGCCGCAGAAGAAAAAAAACAAACAAAAAAAAAACGTTTGCAAGTCAATGAGTGCAGCGATTGTTTGTTTCCTCTCGCCTGGACTTTTATTAAAAACATGGAGGATTACATATGTAAAATAAAACAGTTTTCTAAACTGGACTTTCAATCGAAGCAGGAGGTAATAATTTAAGGTAGACCAACGCCGGAGCTAAAAGGTTTCCTTTTGACTTCAGGACAGAAGACCCGTTCTTTTCAAACGGCGTGGTACACACGCAAAGGCTGGCTGTGTGGATGTCCAGCAAGAAAGGTAAGACCATAATAATGTTTTTTTAATTAAATGTGCTTTTTTGTGTGCTACAGTTGTGTAAAGAATGCTGTTATGAGCTTTTAAACATAACCCGTTAACTGCTGCCAATCACATGGTGAATAAGATACTATTTAGGGTTCATATGTTTGTAAATCTGACTGTGATGATGCAGTGCCTCACCAGACATTAACCTCACCGCACGCCAGTGTTAAATTCTGTCCCATAGGGTGGGCATGATTGAAAATAATTGAGAACCTCAGGTGTAAAGTGTGTATTTAGGATTACTCAAGGCATTTCAATGGTGGGGTTTTAAAAGTTGTTGAAAAATCAACAAGAAAAAAGGAACCGAGGACTTTAGAGCTGCACTGGAAATATTGTTAATTGTGTCCATGTGCTGTTTATTCAGTGCACATAAAAGGATCAAATGAGTGCCCTTGGTAAAAAAGAGACATTTTACAAAGACACTTGGGAATGATGACACGCCATAGGAGAGGATACTCAAGTGTTTTGATTGTGTCACATATACGTTATTGGTAATACTAATTATCATCAGACCATTCATGAAGAAAGATGCATTAAGTTAAATGTCCTCACCAATATTCATTTACATTAAGCCAGCCATGAACTCGTCTGCGAGGCTTCCACTTCAACTCCAGCTGCATCCATGAGACGGTGAAAAAACATTTCTATCAGCAAATCTTGTTCTATCAAGACATTGTTAATATGCCGAGAAATAATACAATCTCAGGTCCCTGTAAACCAACGGATGGACTCCAGCGTTGGTGTCACGCATACTTACAATTGTATTATTGTCACAAAGGAGGCAACCTGACAAAACACAAACATGCCATATGCATATTGGCCGTCAAACAGGCCGCGGATAAATCAACATTTAGTGTGCACCAACGCGGTGGAAATATTTATCCTAGAGAACAAGCGATGTGTGCAGCAAAGCTGCCATATTGGGGAAAGCAAATAAGGCAGATTAACTGTTCTGGTGTTCTGGTGATGTTCTGTTCCCAGACATGTTCTTTTGGGACAGATGGAGGCAATGAGACATATAAAGCTCATTGTTATCACAAAGTGGGCACAGCCACATCAGAATTAATCACACAAAATAGGAGTGAGGAGCTTTACGCCACATGGACAAAAGTCTTGGGACACACCCGTGTTTATTTGATGTAGAAGGTCTTCGGAATGCCTTAAATGCCTTTGGTATGAACTAGATAAGGGACAGGCACCTTCTCTGATGACAGGGGCTGATCAAATAATATTAATGATAATACATTTTACTTAGAAGCACTTTTTGTAAAAACTCAAATACATTTTAGAATAAGCAATAAAAAGATGGATGGTAAAATACTGGGGTGAGTTTTCCTTGCCCGTATGTGGGCTCTGTACCGAGGATGTCGTTGTGGCTTGTACAGCCCTTTGAGACACTTGGGATTTAGGGCTATATAAATAAACATTGATTGATTGATTGATTGATTGATTGATTGATTGATTGATTGATTGATTGATTGATTGATTGATTGATAAAATACAAAAATGTCACTGACGCCGACCAAGGTTACATATACAACAAAAATGACTGGGAACCAGCCAATGAAATGACAGTTTAATAAGACTCAATTATTTTAACACAAGAACAGCACAAAACAAGTTAATTACAGCACATCTTTTTTGTCCCGAATTTTGCTCGTGGCACATGCCGTCATCAACTGAGAGAGGCGTGGAATCATGACAAACAGCTCTGCAAATAGGACAGGGACACACTCAATCACCAGATAGTCCAACTCTCTTCAAAGTCGTCAATATTCAAGGAAAATTTGTTGATCACATTTTTTCTTACAGTTTTTGACCTCATAATTGTGGGCACTTCCCTGCGATTGTGGTGTGATTGACATTGTATTAATGCCGAGTCCTGCCTCCCTTGCTTCCCTTCACTGTCCGTAGAGGACCTCAGTACACAAACTCTGACCCTGAATAAATTATTGTCTTTTCTCCACAATGAAATGTCTGCATTTTGGAGTTCGGTCAACAATCCCAGTGCCAACCACTGACATAACCTTACTGTTGTTTCTTTGGATAAACGTGCTAAAAAAAAAAGCTTGTTTTGTACTTGAAGTTTTTAATGCAACATCATTACAGTTCATTTATTTGACACTGAAAGAAAATAATTACTTTCGAGGCCCTAACCAATCTGGCGCCCTAGGCAAGATTTTAGGTGGCGCCCTCCCACATCGGCAGTGAAGTGCATATACTCACAAGAAACCGAATAGCTTTGTCTTTGACCATTTTTTTAACTTAAAGAAAGCAAATTAACAATCAGAATTGTTAACAAGATTAAAAAAAATATGGATAAATAAATGAATACAAAAAATAAAAAATGAATATATCAAATACAATATTTTTTACATACATAAACACAAAATAAAACGTGTCAACAACTTGCATAAAATAAATTAAAAATACAATATAAATAAGGCACTGCACAAAACAAGATATCAAACCAGTATGACTTTAACAACTATATTACAAAAAAAGGGGATCCTACAGAGTTCTCTATTTGTGCTTTTTAATATTGCATTAACTAGAATGACTTACAAATTACTGTAAACCAGGAAGTACTGTAATTACCTAACGTTACATTATTATTTTCCATAACAATTTAGCCCCCTCCACAATATTAACCCGACGTTAAAACAGAACTAGCTATTTATTGATTAGGAATTGCCGAATCATGTAACATTAGCTTAATGCTAAAGGTTCCTATCACATTCTGTAACAGACAAATAGTTTCATGTAGGCTAACGTTACCTACCTGCTACCTCTGTCTTTTTCTCGTTTCTCCTCCTCTTCTTTTCTATTTTTTCTTCCCTGGGCACCTGACAGTTTTGGCCGTTTTGACATCTTGTGTTGATTTTTTATGTGGTGGTGACGTCCAAAAAGAGTCATGATACGGGAAGAGAGGGGTCGCACCGTGCGGGGGCGGGGGGGACGGGGGGGGCGTAATGTTGTAACAAATAATATTTCTATTAAATAGGCTTTACTTTGCATTTTAATTAACGTGGGATTATTTTTTGTATTTAGAAATAATAGTACCAACTTTTTTATTTTTTTCCTCCAACATTTGTGGCACTGGCGTGGCGCCCCCTGATGGACGGCGCCCTTAGCATTTGCCTATACGTCCTATGCCACGGGCCGGCCCTGTTCGAGGCCAATTGTTCTCGAAAGAAACAAACAAACTAACACCCTTGATAATTACTGCATAGTTTGTCGATTGGGTCTCTCAGCACACAAAGGGGAATCTGTCAAACAAGTAGAAGAAGCATGGCTGGTAAGCAATGGACTACAGAAAAAATGTTTTGCAATTCAAAGTAGGCCTTTTGTACCTCAGAGAGATTGGCAAATGGATCCTAACGCTATCCCGCAGAAACTTAGGTTCTTGACATGGTGGGGGGCGCATAATAAATGAAAATAACATAATATAACATAACATGTTTCCTTTTAAAACTTGATAAAACATTATCATCACAGACCAAACGGATACAGAGTTGCAGACTATGCGTTTTTACACTGACCAGCTTTCCAAAAATATATTCATCCATTTCATCGACTTTACATCCTAAAATATGCTACCTCCTTGGTTTTAGTGAGGAAAAGTGGAATTGTGTTGCTCTAATGCCTTAATGTAATAATATGGAATTACAAACAAAGTGATTAAGTTTATTTAGATTGATCACGTTAAGGATTAAACCTGATTTCTGATAAATGGCTGCAGTCCAAATTAAAAGTCCTCTATGATGCAAAATGTAACTTGTATTTATGTTTTAACAGGCAAATGTGTCCCTAAATGATGTTTATGACCAACAAACATGAGGAAAATAAATCATCCTCCTCACATATACATATGAACCAACCATATACATATGAATTCAAAACAAAGATGGATATAGCTTAAAAAAGTAAATGTATAGAATAATCTAGAATCTAAAAGACTTAATAAATATTAAAAGAATGCTAATGTAAACAATATTTTGAGTGTATAATGTAAATTAGTGCTACCAAACATTTTTATTTAGATTAATCACAATTTTAAATGAAATTAACCTTGAAAAAATACTACAATATTTTGACAAATACAATTTTATTGCCAGAACACCAAGAGGGACAAGCGGTAGAACATGATTGGATGGATGTTATAAACAAATTTTTTTAAAATGTTTTACTTGAATGTTTGTCATTTTTTTTGTTCAAAACGTGCTTACAATTGTATCTAACGTACCGCTGAAGTGTATTTTGAGGTGAAATTTTCCTCATGTTTGTGACCTGATCGCTGACCATATAACAACCCATGCCACCTTTCAGGTAACCATCCACAGTTTAAGTAAAAAAGCATGAGCAATCAAAATAAATTGTGGAATTAATCTGTGTCTGTACATGATCAATGCAATGATGCTTTTTGATTAATCGCATAAATTAACGTGTTAACTTTGACAGTCCAAATACAAATTTATTTAAAAAAATCTAATACAAGAGATAAAATATCATATACATGTGAAATATGAACACGTGTGCACTTAATCTGCCTAATGTATGTCAAATACATTTGTTTTGTACTGTCTATGTTTTTTAAAGGAATGGATGGAAAGTGAAAAATATTCTTATCGGAAAGATAGGCTCATTAAGCCGATGCTTGAGTTTGATTGATTGATTGATTGACAAGTTAATTGACATCTTAAAGAATTTAATCCATGTAATGCTTTAAAAAGGCAAATGGATGGCACAAAAAGCCAAAAGGCTTGTTTCCATGGTGGTCCATTAAATATTCATCACATTTGATACATTCAATAATAAAAGATATATAACCTGTAACATGTATTTAAAAAATTACGTTAAAAAATTGATAAATCAGGTACATATACACATGTCAGGTGATTTGAAAAACAACATATACAAAAGTCCACACCTTTCCGGTCAAATATTAGTTTTTTTTTCTTTTTGTTTGTGTCTGAAGATATATTGTACATAATGTTGTTTATTGATGTGTGTATTTGACTGAATTAAACCAGTGAACTCTCTTATAATATGAAACAGGCATGTAAACGTCAATATTAATCAATTATTAATATTGTTTTTGACATTGGGGTTTTTTTGTATAGCAAAGGGAATTAAAGGGGAACCACCCTTTTTTTTAATGTTGACTATTGTTCACAACCATTATGAAAGACATGACAACGGATGTATTTTTTTTTTTAATGCATTTAACTAGTAAATAAACGTAAATACAAGTCTGCTTACAATAGAAAGTCCTCTATTCCGTCCATAAAACCCAATAAAAAAAACATCCAAAAAGTACCAACAATACTCCATTTACATTTTGTGACTTAAATATTATTATATAATAAGTATTAGTGATATTGTTATTATAAGAGCTAACACAGACAAACTATAGCAGCGTTGTAATCATGACCTTGTGTACCAATGTTGACATGATCCACTGATTAGCTGCTTCCTTGCTCGTCAAACTTTTTTTGGACCTTAAATCATGACCCTCACCGGGATAGTAGAAGGACGAGGACGTGTTCCGACAAGTTTGTACACTTCGACAGCCAATTTAGACCCGAGAAATGGCGAGAACGACACGAAAAGACGCTTGGTTCCTCCTCCCTTTTCTTTGAAGGATAATAAGTAATTATTTATCTAAATGGGAATATATGAACATTCTAGCAGCCGGCATCCTAATGACAGCATACCTTCTGTTTTATTATGTTTGTTGGCTCTCCTGAAGTCTCCAGTGAGTAATAATCAGGGATGTTGTTGGGAACAAAAGCGAACGCTGTGATGCGTTTTTAAAATTAATGTGCCGTGTATGCTTAAAAATGATCAAAATATGTAAATATTAAATGTTAATATAAATGTGCCCGTTACTACATTATATATATAATTACATTATGTATATAAAACCTTAATAGAGGTGTTTGGATGTTTTTTTAAGGGCTTTATTGGCTGAATAGAGCGGCTCCCATAGGCTCCATTGTAAGCTGACTTTTGATCGCATTTATTTACGAGTTAGAATGCATTAAAAAAAAAAACATCCATTGTCATGTCTTTCATAATGATTGTCAACGATAGGCAAAATTCCCCCCCAAAAAGTGCAGTTCCGCTTTTAGTTAAATGCTGTGAACACAATCAGCTGTGTTTCTGAAAACAAACCAATTGCAAAATCATTAAAGTCCATGTTCCATCTCATCTGGGCATCGTTACTCTACCATGCAGGTGTTTTTTAACCCTCTGCCAACCGGTCACTTTCACTCTCTGATTAAAATTTGCCTGCAACACGCGCGCACACATACACACACACCAACACACACACACTGTGTATTTCTCTCAGACTCCTATTAATGTCAGTCCATTGCAAACGGCTCACCCAGCGAATGAAAAGAAAACATTTTCTGTGTACCTTTTGAAAAGAAACCAAAGCCACCTCCATGTGACACGCCATGTTGCAATACTATTCCTGATGAAAAGCCAGGCGGCAATCTTTCATTGCAGAAAATATCCTCCCTTTCACCTCAACCCTCATGTTGTTAAAGCTTCTGTTCATCAACTCTATGAGAGTTGCACAGGTTTCAATGCGATATGTTGCCCAAAGATCATCAAAACTGAAAATGGAGGAAATAAGATGATGACATTTACTTTTTCGGAATAGGACTTGGCTTTTTCAGGAATATAAAAAAAAAGTACACACATTATAATATGTATTAGATCAGTCCAAGAGTGTCACAATTCAATTCACTCTCAATAATAATACCCTTATGCTGATTCAACATATTTATTTTTTCTGTCATTCTTTGGACCTGGCTTATTCACACTGCATAACCAATGTCAGCAAACCAAGAGATAATGCAATTATATTTATTATTGTCATAAAAACAATCCCTGTGTACATATATTCACACACAAGAGGGACCCGTCTAATTGAATCAATTTCCCTTGTAGATGATGGATTCACCTCCTGTCATGGTGTATGTTGTCTGATTTCCACGGTCTCATTTTGTGGCTTATCTTTACCGCCTTTACTTCATCTACGGTCGGGTCTCTTCTCTCCGTCTGACGGTCTCGCTAACATTACCGACACCAGCAGGGAAATGATGGTAATTGGACATTTTGGACTCTGACAGCTGCTAACATGAAGGCGACAGGCTTTGCCTTGGAGTGCTGAAACATATTCGATGATCTTTACCCTAATAACCAGAGTTTTGCTTTTTGCCGTGATGCAGCCTCCATGCATTTGTGAATGTGCACTCTGGAAAAATAGATACAATTTGGGAAACATCAAACATAAAGTCTATGATTAGACCTTATCGTGATAGAAAGATAGATAAATGCAAACTATGTACAGATTAAAGAGGCTCCCTTTCCTCCTCTTAAAGCCAGGGATGTTATGCTTCACTGAATTAAAAATGAGAAAGTTCCACTTGACTTGTAGCTTTTAATTTAGATCAAGCCATTACCTAACCTGCGTTAATCAGGTGCTGTATACTCACGGCCTGCCCATGGCAAAAACATTGTATGTGGTCAGGGTCTACAGGGGGGCTATTTGTTCTGGCGACCAATCACTTCAACAGATGATCATCAACGTGGTTGTTGTGCTCCTGAGGTGTTTGATTGTTCTACTCGAATGGGCCGAATTACCTCAAGGATACTATAAAATATTATTTCTGCTAAACTTTTATTCAGCGGTGAGTCATGTCCAAAGTTGACAGAAACAATTGCTAATTCAGCATTGCTTTGAACAGTGTCTTTGTGACAAATTCACAGCCATATTTTTAAACGACCATATATTTTTGGTTTATATTGAGTTTGAGTTTTAGTTTGTTTATTTTGAACATGCATGCATACAACATGATACATCACAATTTCGAGTGTCTCTCTTCAACATATTCGAAAAGTAGTAGGAAGAAACATGGCTTATTTACCGTATTTTTCGGACTATAAATCGCTCTGGAGTATAAGTCGCACCGGCCGAAAATGCATAATAAAGAAGGAAAAAAACATATATAAGTCGCACTGGAGTATAAGTCGCATTTTTTGGGGAAAGACATTTGAAAGGCAATTTAAAATAAATAAAGAATAGTGAACAACAGGCTGAATAAGTGTACGTTATATGACGCATAAATAACCAACTGAGAACGTGCCTGGTATGTTAACATAACATATTATGGTAAGAGTCATTCAAATAACTATGACATATAGAACATGCTATACGTTTACCAAACAATCTGTCACTCCTAATCGCTAAATCCGATGAAATCTTATACATCTAGTCTCTTATGTGAATGAGCTAAATAATATTATTTGATATTTTACGGTAATGTGTTCATTTCACACATAAGTCGCTCCTGAGTATAAGTCGCACCCCCGGCCAAACTATGAAAAAAACTGTGATTTATAGTCCGAAAAATACAGTAATCCTACCACTTTTCCTTTACATAGCAGTTGCAAAAACTTTTGTTTACTTCCTGTTCTCAATTTATTCACAATATACTCCATAACTAATAACTTAGAAATAAATAAATAAAAATAATAAATAAATAATAATTGGTGAAGTTAGTTATATGAGTAAGATTATCTAGAAAATGGATGGATGGATGAAATAAATTCAGAATGTTCATCATGGTTCTTCTTCTTTGTACTTAGTAAACACTAAGTTTGAAGAGTGTCTTGAAGTGGATTATATTAGTACATTGTTTGGTTTCTTTAGTTAATCCATTCCATAATTTAATTCCACATACTGATATACTGAAGGTCTTAAGTGTTGTACGTGCGTACAAATGTTTTAATTTACATTTTTCCCTAAGATTATATTTCTCCTCTTTTGTTGAGAAGAATTGTTGTATATTCTTGGGTAGCAGGTTATAGTTTGCTTTGTGCATAATTTTAGCTGTTTGCAAATTCATTATGTTGTGGAATTTCAGTATTTTCGATTCAATGAACAAAGGGTTTGAGTGTTCTTTATATCCAACATTATGTATTATTCTAACTGATCTTTTTTGTAACACGGTTAATGAATAAATTGTACTTTTGTAGTTATTTCCCCATATTTCTGCACAATTATATTGTAGCTGAATGATATAATGTCTAAAGAACATTAGTTTTTTCATAGTTTTTGCCCATTTTTTGTATTTGTTTTACTTTTTTAATTGATGCCAATGCGCCGTAGCAGTTTTGAATTGATCAACCTATTGTTTTACCTTTTGATATGAACATTGGGCATCATCTGAAATTAAAACAAAATGTAATGGATTGGATTGAACTGAATTGTAGTTGTAATCATGTTGTTCATATGTGATTATTTAAAAATAGTATGCAAATCTTTACATAACTTGTGAAATATTAACACATTATTTCTAAATATCTAGTTATAGATGTAAGTAAGTTGGTTGTGTATTTTCAGCACACACCCATGCTTCCACAGTAAATATACTTCTGGTCACCAAGAGAAGTACAGTAAAACCCTTGTTCATCGCCGTTAAGTGGTTCCAGGCCTGGTCATGTTAAGTGAATTCCACAAGGTAGGAATGATTAGTTATGAATAGAATATGTTAATACCTACAGCTTAAAAACCTGTCTACAACTTTCTAAATTACTTTTTTTTTTTAAGTTAAAAAAAAACCCTGTACACCAGTTATTTTCAAACTGTGGTACGTGTACCACAAGTGGTAGGCGGGTTCCACCTAGTGGTACGCCAAAGAATCACTTGATTGAAGTACAGTGTTTTATTGTCGTATATTCAAATACAGTGTTACTGTAGTGTTGAATAAAATCTCTGCCTTGTTTCTAATGAATATTTAGGCCTACGGCACTACTCTATTTTAATGGTGGTCAGTATGGTGTTACTAGGAATGACAAGTGTTTTCTGAGGTGGTACTTGGTGATAAAAGGTTTGAGAACTACTGCCCTTGTGTGTTATACGAGCATGATATTAAAAAAGGTAAATGGGGCCACAAACAACATCTTATTTAGGGCCACAAAAAGCTTAGGGCGAGCCTTGGGTATACTCCGGTTTTATGAAATTGATCCACAGAAAAAGTGCAAGGCAAATAGAATCATGTTGTACAATTTGAGAAAGACATTATGAGTATGTTATTACTCTGCAGACCATCCCAAGGCTTGGGACCTTACAACAGATCTAATCGATGCCTGTGTCTCTAATCACATGAAACTTTAATGCTTGCCACATCTCCCAGGTCTATTTTTTTACTTTCACAAAAAATTACCTCAAGCCCTAAGACGTGGATCCAAAAGAAAAAGATATATATATATTGTCACAGATTAAGTATAACATCTGTGATCTAGTGGACGACAAAGGCTGGGTTTTAGTGGACATCACTGGTGGCTGCTTGGAATTATTGCACATGTAACCGTGTATGTGCACCTTCATTACAGGGAGATGAGCCTGAAGCCTTAAGGGTGTCATTATTATATGGTGCAATTCACAAGTAGACAAGAGCATGGCACAATCACGGCCTTTTATCAAATTTGCGAGCAGCATTGGAGCCATCTAATACAAACCAATAATTCAATACTGGAGTGAACTGAACCTCAGTAGTCGAGTAGTTAATTAAAATCCTGAAAGCAAATTTGGCCTTTATCATTTCATCATTTTAGATGAGTTCCTTCTGTTTCAGTACATCAGCGCAAATCCCACAGAAACCTGAATGCGCCTGTGTGGTATGGCTTCTGAAATAGATAATATTCTCAAATGTGCACTGTATCTGATTTGTAATAATAAAGGCTTGTCTTGTAAACCATTATTCAACTGTTCATTGGTCCGAAAGATCCAGAGCGCCATCATGTGGGCAGGAGATTTCATGACACATACTGTATGTGTGTATTATATGTTCTGTCTGGTGTAGTTTCTTTGTTTCAGATATGCTGAATAAGTTCCATTAGGATCATCACATGGTTTCATTTACATGGCATGAAAATTACACGGCGATGTACTGTATGTAGTGTTGTCTATTTGATGTAAGATACTATTTTTATATTTTATTTAGTGTTGTCAAATGATAATTTTTTTCATACTTTGAATTATGATTAATCATGGCTAACCAGAGCAAAGTGCTCCCTTGCATATTTTAATTAATATATTTTTTAAATAGTCAAAAATACTGTATTTAATTGGGCTATTTTTATTTTATTTTTTTAAATTTTTTAAATTAATCAATCCAACAAAATAATACACAATAATACCATAATAATGCAATTTCAATTCCAAAACCAAACCCGACCCAGCAACATTTAGAATAGCAATCAACAGAGCAATTGAGAGGACACACAAACATGAATATTATCAACAGCAGTATCAATATTAATAACAATTCCAACATAGCAGTGATTAGAAATACCTCATTGACATTATCATTACAGCCATTTATAAAATATAAAATAAAAAAACATTTAAAAAATGAACAATAGTGTCACAGTGGCTTACACTTGCATCACATCTCATAAGCTTGACAACACATTGTGTCCAATATTTTCCACAAAGATAAAATAAGTCATATTTTAGGTTCATTTTATAGTTAAAACATTTTTTTATTTTATGATGGGTTTTTCTAATGTCGGCGTTTATGTTTAGTGTTTTCCAAGTTCCACTTCCTGGTTTTCACTCTTAATTTAATTTTTTTCACTTTCAACTTGAACTGTCATTTTTAGCTGCATGATGACATGCACCTGGGGATAGGTTGATTGGCAACAAAAAATTGGCCCTAGTGTGTGAGTGTGAGTGTGAATGTTGTCTGTCTGTGTTGGCCCTGCGATGAGGTGGCGACTTGTCCAGGGTGTGCCCCGCCTTCCGTCCGAGTGCAGCTCGGATGGGCTCCAGCACTCCCCACGATCCTCAAGGGGACAAGTGGTACAAAATGGATGGATGGATGTTTTGCTGCGGCTGGTGCAAAACTTTGACAAAAGAATACAGTGGTACCTCCTGTTTTGCACACCCCACTTTTTGTTGGATTTGTATTTATGCCAACAACAAAAATATGACAGATTGGTTATCGTACGGTCGAGCTAGTCTGATTGCTCGTGTATTATTCAGCAAAATCAAGTGACCTAATAGAGAATCCAATGCGAGTACGACCACAAAATAAGCCATAATGGGTCAAAGAAAGTTGCAGCACTTGGATAAAGAAGTTGAGAAACACTATTGAATTCAAGAAATTATTTCTAGCAAAGTACAAAGGTGGCATCTGTTACAATAAGATTGTAATGTAAAGATTCCCAGCTAACACAGGTTGCAGGGATTTGGTTTACAGGAGACACAGAGAGAATGAGCAAGACCAGCGTGTGTAACGATTGTAGCTACTGCTGAAGTTTACAATAAAGTTTAATAATGACCAAAACCACTCTAACCGTCCACTTGTTAAATTCAGTTTCTAACAGACAAGCGTCTGTGTGCCTTCCATCTCTGCTCATTGTCGTCTTTGCCAACAGGAGTTTACATTAAAGCTAAATGTAATTGTAAATGTTTACTGCATTTATTTTTATTTTTTCCAGCATGTAAAATTAGTATTTATAAAATATGTTGTGTGTTGATATTTTTGTGCCTGGAACAGAAGAATTGGATTTACATTATCTCCAATGGAAAAAAATGCTTCGGTTTTTGATTGATTCGGTTTTTTGTCCGACCCTTTGAAAGGATTACACACCAAATCCGAGATATTGCAGTGAAGGCCTTTGTGTAGTGTAAGTGTGTTTTTTGTGACCGATACCAAGTAAATACAGGACCATTGTTTCCTATACCAATACTGATAGTTTTTACTTATCATTTTTCTAGATCACTGAACGATTTAGCATTTGATTTGTTGATCATGACTGTAATCCAGTGGTTCTTAACCTGGGTTCAATCGAACCCTAGGGGTTCGGTGTGTCGGGCTCAGGGCTTCGGCGGAGGTCAAGACACACCCGACTCATCGTGTAAATAAAAACTTCTCCCTATTGGCGTATTACGGATACGGCAACAGCAGAATTCACACTGATTTGCAGGTGTGTAATTTGTTGTGAGTTTATGCACTGTGTTGGTTTTGTTCTTTGAACAAGGTGATGTTCATGCACGGTTCATTTTGTGCACCAGTAAAAAAACATGGTAACACTTTAGTATGGGGAACATATTCACCATCAATTAGTTGCTTATTAACATGCAAATTAGTAACATATTGGCTCTTAACTAGTCATTATTAAGTACTTATTAATGCCTTATTCAGCATGGCCTTATTATAACCCTAACCCTCTAACCCTGGCCCTAACCCTCTAACCCTATACCAAATAACTCTAAATTAAGTCTTTGTTACTTAGAATATGTTCCCCTAGTGTCCAAAAAAACTCTAAATTAAGTCTTTGTTACTTAGAATATGTTCCCCATACTAAAGTGTTATCAAAAACATATAACTTTGTCTTGAATTTGAAAAAAATCAACATTTTTTACTAAAGAAGGGTTCGGTGAATGCGCATATGAAACTGGTGGGGTTCGGTACCTCCAACAAGGTTAAGAACCACTGCTGTAATCATAATCACAAATAAAATATTTAGAATTTAGGCAAATAAAAGATACATTTTTATCAATAAACATATTTGTGGACAATTCTACTAATTTGTATACAATCAGCTACGTGCACAGATAAGAACCATGGTAGTGCTCAAGAGCCAGACCTTTTTGCCTGTGTGAGAAAAGTGTCCTTTCTGCTGAAGGCTGTTTTTTTAATAGATTTATAAATAAATGAAAATACTGTCTGTAATTAATTCCCCCAAATATGTTTAGATATCTGACAGGGCATATATTTGAGTTGTTGTGAGAATTCTTCCCCAAACTGCTCGACAGTGATCACAAGCCCCCAACGGCTCCCAAATGTTTACATAAACAATATACCAACAATGAATTTGAACATAGGCATAGAAGAGAGCAAAAAAAATACTGACCTTACAATGCTAGTTTCGACCCAACATTTTTCACCACCCAGTGAGAATATCAATATGTTGATGGCTCCGCCTCTATCTACAATTGATTCTGTGACTATTCCACGACCACAATGGCTTCCACAAGTTCCATTGAAATTCAAACTGCAAGTAAAGCATAACGTTGATTTTAATGCCTCATGCTTCTGTCTGAATAGCAACTTCTTACCCTACTTTATTTTCAAAGCCGTGGAAGCTTCGTAGGCTCCTAGGCGTGTGTTAGAAAATGAAAAGCAGGTATTTCAATCAATAAACAATGACACTTGAGAAAATACATTTAGGGGAAATCTAAAGAGGAGGTTCTGCAGCATTCTGCCGCACAAGTACTGTGGAATTTCAGTATATGTCAATGGATGCCAATATAAAGCATACAGTAATACATCCATTGTTCCGGTAGCCCAGGGAGGGGGCCCCACATCTGCGGTCCCCCTCCAAGGTTTCTCATTGTTCCCATTGCGTTGAGTCTTTACTTGCCCTAATGTGGGATCTAAACTGAGGATGTCGCTGTGGCTTGTGCAGCCCTTTGAGACTTTTGTGATTAAGGGCTATGTAAGTAAACTTTGATTGATTGACTTTGAGTAAAGGTTCCAGTATTAATGCATCCTCCTATTTCCAGTCACCAACTCAGTGGCCTTATTGTTAGAGTGTCCGCCCTGACACTGGTAGGTCGTGAGTTCGAACCCCAGCCGAGTCATACCAAAGTCTACAAAAAATGGGACATATTGCCTCCCTGCTTGGCATTCAGCATCAAGGGTTGGAATAGTGGATTAAATCACCGAATGATTCCTGAGCGCGGCCCACGCTGCTGCTCACTGCTCCCCTCACCTCCCAGGGGGTGACCATGGGGATGGGTCAAATGCAGAGGGTAATTTCACCACACCCAGTGTGTGTGTGACAATCGTTGGGACTTCAACTTTAACTTTAACTTTATTTTTTATAACACTTCAGGGCAGGGGTGTCCAAACTTTTTCCACCAAGGGCCGCATACTGAAAAGTCAAAGCATACAAGGGCCATTTAGATATTTTTTTTAAATTTTGTAAAAAAAAAAATAAAAAAATAAAAAAAACTTTGTATCAGGTTTGTTTTGTAGGTTACAAAGTGTATTATTATCAACATTTCTACTGCTTTTTTAGTGTATCTTATTTTGACAATATGCTATCGGCCAACTAAATATGTCCCCCGGGCTACATTGGCATCATGGGCCACTGCTAGTGCATCTATCCATTTTCTACCGCTTGTCCCTCTCGGGGTGGCAGGGGGTGCTGGAGCTTATCCCAGCTGCACTCGGGCGGAAGGCGGGGTACACCCTGGACAAGTCGCCCCCTCATCGCAGGGCCCATCCAGCCATCCATTTCTGATTGATTGAGACTTGTATTAGTAGGTTGCACAGTGAAGTACATATTCCATACAATTGACAACTAAATGGTAACACCCGAATAAGTTTTTCAACTTGTTTAAGTCGGGATCCACTTAAATTGATTCATGATACAGATATATACTATCAGATATATACTATCATCATAATACAGTCATCACACAAGATAATCACATTGAATTATTTACATTATTTACAATCCGGGGTGTGCGTGTGTGTGTGTGGGGGGGGGGGGGGGGGGGGGTTTAGGTTTGGTTGTTATCATCAGTCATCAACAATTGAGAACAGAGAAATGGATATTGGAACCGTGTAGGTCTGACTTGGTAGGATATGGACAGCAAGTAGTGCAGATAGAGAGAGGGGGAGAGAGAGAGAGAGAGAGAGAGAGAGAGAGAGAGAGAGAGAGAGAGAGAGAGAGAGAGAGAGAGAGAGAGAGAGAGAGAGATCAGAAGGCATAAGAAAAAGTATCTGCATTTGATTGTTTACATTTGATTATTAACAATCCGGGGAAGGTGTTAGTTTAGGGTTGTAGCTGCTTGGAGGTGAACTTTTATTGCGGTTTTGAAAGAGGATAGAGATGCCCTTTCTTTTATATCTTTTGGGAGCGCATTCCACATTGATGTGGCATAGAAAGAGAATGAATTAAGACCTTTGTTAGATCGGAATCTGGGTTTAATGTGGTTAGTAGAGCTCCCCATGGTGTTGTGGTTATGGCGGTCATTTACGTTAAGGAAGTAGTTTGACACGTACTTCGGTATCAGGGAGGTGTAGCGGATTTTATAGACTAGGCTCAGTGCAAGTTGTTTTACTCTGTCCTCCACCCTGAGCCAGCCCACCTTGGAGAAGTGGGTAGGAGTGAGGTGTGATCTGGGGTGGAGGTCTAGAAGTAATCTGACTGGCTTGTTCTGGGATATTTGGAGTTTAGATTTGAGGGTTCTTCTACCGCTTGTTCCTTACGGGGTAACGGGGGGTGCTGGAGCCTAACCCGCAGGGCCAACACAGATAAACAGTGCACTAGCTCCCAAATAAATCACAAAATGACAGTTTGACTTGCTTCCTCTAGATGTCTCCCTTCACCCATGTGTGAATCTGAGCCCTTCCCTGCAAGTTCTTCCATGAAGTTACGTCACCAAAGCACGGAAAAAACAGGCCATACTAATTGCCAGTGCTCCAAGGGAATGGGGGAGGGACTCACACATCATATCCAATGCCTTACCATTGTCTAGACTACAGGCTGCATATGTGCACATTTAATAACTTAAACATATTTCACAAAAAAGTCGACATCATCATTGTCATATTTGACACGACCTGTGCAGGGTGCAAAATTCATACATTCTTTATTTTGCACATTTTCTTGAAATTATTTTGTGGGTCACATACTCACTGCTTCTTCCCTTTTGTCTCTTCCCTCTGTGTGATAAAACTGAGCGTGTACAAGAAAGGAGTGGGTTTGCACCCTTGCCATGTTCCTGCAGCAGACTGGTAAAAGAACCCTCGGAAAAGTAGAGAAATGACATTATAGGCCATGCAACACTACAGCATTGCCAGCTGAACCAACTCAAAGGACAGAGCCCAGAAACAATCATGAGGTCAGAGATTAGCATTTATCACTAAGATAAAAGAGGAACATTCCTAATGACCAATCACTAGGAGGAATGCTGGTGTTCTATCAATCACACACTAATTATGCACTAAGTCGCCTCAGATAAACCTTCTCACCACTAAGCACACATGGTGTTGGAGACACGAGGAAATCTGCAGCATTTAGCAAAATATCCCTTCTTCTGCTGCATGATTCCACTCCTTCTCCTCTGGGATTCCGTCAGAAGCGTTGCTCTCCAAAGAAGTGGAGGCACTCAAAAGACCGGAAAGGCTGTTGTGTGTGCCAGACTGCCTTTTTCTTTTTGCCGCTGACCCACAAACAAAGTCGACAGCTTAGCCCCGAGGCTTGTGCAGCAAGATAGCAGACACCAGATAAACAAACAGGTTGGGATGAAAAAGCTCCACATATGCAAGACCAAAACCAGCCATAATAAATAGTTAGACAAAATGACCAGGAAAGAAACCAAAAATGTGACTCATGAACGCTAATTACTGACAACAGAACATTTGAAGAAAGGACCACAGAGTTGGGATTTGAATTCCTAAAAAATCTGCTGTTTCCTTTCCTGCTCTGAAACAGGAAGTAGAGCCGCGGTTGTCTTCCGTTGGTGTTGTTTATTGGAACCCGCCTTCCTGTTTTCAGATTCTTCCTGATAAAGGCCAAAAGTCCCCAGCTGAAAGCCCCCCCCCCCCCCCCATGAGCACACACATCCTTAAAGTCCCCCCCCTCCAAGATGTCTTTTTTGCTAGGCATTTGTTAAAAACAACCATTTCCAATGTGCAAGTCATGCTAAAGTGTGTGTGTGTGTGTGTGTATGTGTGTGTGTGTGTGTGTGTGTGTGTGTGTGTGTGTGTGTGTGTGTGTGTGTGTGTGTGTGTGTGTGTGTGTGTGTGTGTGTGTGTGTGTGTGTGTGTGTGTGTAAATAAACAAACAAAAACGACAAATTGATTGATTATCCCACATGGACATGCAGTTAACTTCAAAGTGTTTAAATTGTTGGGATAAGTGAAAATGTGTGTGTTTGTGATAGTGCCATGTGCAACCAGACCAGGAAAGTATGCAGGTCAGCACAGATGGAATGTCTGGAATGTCAGGATTATTCTTGTGTCTGTTTAATTCATCCAGGTTCATTCATTCATTTTGAACAATTTCCCTTGTGGATCAATAAAGTTTGTCTAAGTCTAAGGTCATTGTATTTATTTTCAAAACATTTAATTCATCGCAACTGGACAGTTCTGTTGGTCTTTCGCGTCCCATCAAAGGAGGCTTCATCAGTTCAGGCCCATAGACATGGATTGGTCAGACCTCGTCTGAAGAAAATGATCATCATGTAGCGCCACAGCACAATGCATAGCATTACGCACAGTCCATGCACATGGCGACCTCTTTGACTCGGCAGTCCTACACATGTAGACAGCCTTCGCCTCAGTGTTCCCAAACACCTGCGCTGAAAACAAACCGGAACTCCCAGCTGTTCTCACACAACATACACACCTCCTGGATCCAGTTCCCATGCTTCAGTAAGCCTCCCATTTGATATCACAGCATATCTACCAGCATCCGCCCGCCCCCACCAGTCAAGTCTGGCCAGATTTTTTTTATGGCAGCCTGTTTTCACTCTGCAGCTTTGACAAAGACTGGTGAAATAATTACAGTCGGGCTAAAACTCAGCGAGTGTTTGTCTCCCGTAATCTCAACTAGTGAGGACTGTGTCATAGGAAGAGGAGGAAGAGGTCGATTGTTCTGAAACCGACAAGCCAATGACATCATTTCAAAGAGTTCTCTCAATCTGTTCAACACTTGCGATGAATAGGCAACAAAGTCGTCTGGAGGTAATGTACACAGCTCGCCAAACATCAACAATATTTATCAATTTCAGCGACAGACCCATATGGGTTTAATCTTGCTCTCCATCCATCACTGATTTTCCCTGGCCCTCTCACACATCACACTCTTGATTGAATCTTTATTTTCTTACAGTTTTTTCCATTTGCTTACACACAATTTTATTAACTATGTGGTTTTTTTTTCAAAAAGATTTACACACTTTTCCAAACACCACATTCAATTTTCTTAAAGGCCTACTGAAACCCACTACTACCGACCACGCAGTCTGATAGTTTATATATTAATGATGAAATCTTAACATTGCAACACATGCCAATGCGGCCGGGTTAACTTATAAAGTGCAATTTTAAATTTCCCGCCACACTTCCGTTTGAAAACGTCTATGTATGATGACGTATGCGCGTGATGTCAATGGTTGATACGGAAGTATTCGGACCCATTAAATCCAATACAAAACGCTCTGTTTTCATCCCAAAATTCCACAGTATTCTGGACATCTGTGTTGGTGAATCTTTTGCTATTTGTTTAATGCAGTCATTTTCAACCAGTGTGCCGCGGCACACTAGTGTGCCGTGAGAGATCGTCAGGTGTGCCGTGAGAAATTATTTAATATCTCCTAATTAACCATTGTCGGGTGTCCGTGCTATAATAAAGTGCGGCAGATAATGTAATACTCATCTATTTCAGTAGGTGGCAGCAGAGGGCGATAAATACCTGTAAAGACAATCGAGTTAGCGCTGCGCATCACGTGACAGTGACAGTTTGGGATCGCAGCAAGAGGATGCGAGCAAGTGACAGTGATGGAGAAGTTTTTGAGAAGGGAAAATGCAAATGGCGAACAGGGTCCTGGACAAAATTCTGACCCAGATGAAGGCTCTAGTATGAGTGGTCTACAAAATAAAAAAAGACGGTGAGCTTGAGGCAATAAAGCGAAAGCTATCTTTCATTTGGATTGACTTTCACCGGGGATGCGAGAGCACCGACTCCGCAGTGCTTGGTGTGTGGTGAGAAGCTATCCAATAGCGCCATGGTGCCAAGCAAGCTTAAACGCCATCTCCAAACGAAACACCACGATGGACTATTTTGTACGCTTACGTACAAACAATGAGAAATAGGCAAGTTTTCTGAGAAAAACCACAAAGGTAAACAAGAGAGCCCTCAAAGCTTGCTACCTTGTTGTTGAACTCGTAGCTAAATCAAAAAAGTCCCACACTGTGGCAGAAACATTAATACTGCGAGCTTGTAAAGCCATTGTAATAGTAGTAAGTATAAATACATTTAGAAAACTATATTATTAACTATATGTATTATATGCTGTGTTAAGAGTGTCATTTTGTGTCATTTTGGTTGGTGGTGTGCCGCAGGATTTTGTAAATGTAAAAAGTGTGCCGCGGCTTAAAAAAGGTTGAAAATCACTGGTTTAATGAACAATGGAGACTGCAAAGAAGAAAGTTGTAGGTGCGATCTGTGTATTAGCGGTGGACTACAGCAACACAACCAGGAGGACTTTGAGGTGGATAGCAGACGCGCTACCGTGAGTACAGCTCTGGCTTCCAAACATTTGATCGCTTGCCCGTACGTGCGTGTCGCTATGGGCATGTCACGTACGTAACTTGGGGGAAATATATGTTTCTTGCCGACTCTGATGGCAGCCGGGGTGTCGTCGAAAGCTACAACGCCCGCCGCCGCCGCCGTCCTGTAGCTAAGTTAGCTTCAATGGCGTCATTAGCAAAAGCATTGTTAAGCTTCGCCAAGCTGGAAATTATTAACCGTGTATTTACATGTCCATGGTTTAATAGTATTGTTGATTTTCTATCTATCCTTCCAGTCAGTGGTTTATTTATTTTGTTTCTATCTGCATTTGAGCCCGATGCTATCACGTTAGCTCAGTAGCTAAAGTGCTTCGCCGATGTATTGTCGTGGAGATAAAAGTCACTGTGAATGTCCATTTCGCGTTCTCGACTCTCATTTTCAAGAGGATATAGTATCCGAGGTGGTTTAAAATACAAATCCGTGATCCACAATAGAAAAAGGAGAAAGTGTGGAATCCAATGAGCCAGCTTGTACCTAAGTTACGGTCAGAGCGAAAAAAGATATGTCTTGCACTGCATTCTAGTCCTTCACTCTAACGTTCCTCATCCACAAATCTTTCATCCTCGCTCAAATTAATGGGGTAATCGTCGCTTTCTCGGTCCGAATCTCTCTCGCTGCTGGTGTAAACAATAGGAAAATATGAGCAGTCCTTCCTCCAGTGTCGTCACGCTACTTCCGGTAGGGGCAAGGCATTTTTTAATCAGAAACCAAAAGTTGCGAACTTTATCGTCGTTGTTCTATACTAAATCCTTTCAGCAAAAATATGGCAATATCGCGAAATGATCAAGTATGACACATAGAATGGATCTGCTATCCCCGTTTAAATTTTAAAAAAATAATTTCAGTAGGCCTTTAATAGCTACAATGAAACACAATTGAGCACATAAAGTCAACTTGTTTTTCCACTATGGTACTTTATGAGTGCCCCAACTTAAGAGTATTTTTAGAAGAGAGTGCTCTCTCGACTAATTGTTATACTTTAGGTTACAAGCAAAAATCTGAGTTAAAGCATCCCCACCTTTATTTGGCTTAGCAAATGTCACAGTTATCTACGTAAGATCCTGTTTTTTCTTGATAGTATTAGCTTATAGCTAGAGATCGACTTTGCTTTCCAACCATGGGAAGTAAGAAAGTGAATGTGAAGGACAGTGCTGAGAAGAAGAAGTGGATAATAAAAGAAAAACATGACCGTGTCGTCAACTTGGCAAAGCAATTCGAGTGTATAACTGCTAGTCTGTACCCTACTGAAGCAGAAAGAGTCTAACAACAGTCAAGAATGATAAAATAATATCTAAACGGCAGACATTTATCCATGAAAATATGGAAAGGCTGCTGATGGTGTGTTTGACGGGGAAGCAGCTCGAAGGAGATACCGGAAAAGTCTACTCTCCAAGTAAAATGCTGTACATTATTATTACATTACTTCATAAAACTACTGCGATTGTTGTACATTCTATTGTATGGTTTTTATACAGTATTTTCTGTTTAAACGTTTGTTTTTCTTCTTTTAAAGGCATGTTACGTGTTAATATGATGCTGTTTTAAATTGATTTCAATGGGAGAAGTTGGGTGTTTTATATTTAAATTTAGATCTCCATCACAGAAACAATTAAGCTCACACATTTAGATACTACTGTATTATCATTCTTTTTTTTTTCCCTAGCACCATCCTTCACTATCACTTTCTTTCTTGCCATGATTATAAAAACAATATTATGTTAATCAATAGCTATAGCTAATGCTCGTGAGTAGTTTGGTGACATTTGCAACACCAACTAATGCTTGAAACTTTAATTTTCGCTTGCAACTTAAAGCATAACAATTGGACGAGAGACAGCTCTTATCTCAAAACACTCTTAAGTTGCTTTGCCACTGCACTCCAAACAGCTGCTACATGCAGAGCACAGCTCTACGATTCACTCCAGGATATCTTGTGCTGGGAGGGGACAACAGGAAGACGGCTTGGGGTCCAAAAGGAAGTGACCAAGTATGCGGAGGCAGGGAAGGGAGGGAATGGAAGAAAGTCATGAGGCAAAACTGACAGCATAAAGAAGAAGAAGCCAAAACATGAGTCAATAAAGTTTGACAAAATGAAGGTTTTCAGATGAGAAGCCAGTTGGAGATAAGGTTGCCGTAATTCCTTGTTGGATGAGTTAAAGGGGGTGTTACTTGTAAATCACTGTGCAGTTAAGTGCTCACAGCAGCTCCAGGCCCGGGGAGCAAAGAGTGGCTCCATGGGCAGCAAGGGAAGCATGGACACAGAGATATTTACATACAGTCAGACAGACTTCCTGGCATTGTCAGCCTGAGAGCATTGATGTCAGATCCACTTCTTCCTGTGCAGAAGGGAGAACACCACGCGATGACAATGGGCCCAAAACAGGACAGGGAGGAAATGTTTAAATTTAGGTCCCTTCTTCCACCATCTCCTTTTTCTATCGACCATGGAGCTGTGGAGCTGTTTAGGTTTTGTGAATTCCTTCAGTTCCCCGACCCCCTGAGCGCCCTCTCTCCATTGTGTCCTTTCAATGGAAGGATTTTCACATTCAAGGCAAATCCCAAAGGAGGATCAGCTAGTGAGACCGGAGTTCAGTCAATTACTTGTTTTCACTGACAAATGTGCTTTAGTGTAAATCTGTGTGCAGGCAATCTGAGCACAACAGTTGACTTTACGTTTGAAGAAAAAAGAAAACAAACAGTATTGTAAACTTATATACATTTGGAATAGTTGTTCTAATTATGACGTAACATTCAGTCACCATCCATTCTGTATTACACAGACACCTTTGTAAAGCTAATAATACTCTGTTTCAAAACAGTCAGGGAGGCATTTATTTAACAACATGGTTATTTTTGTGATACTAATTTGCATGTATTAACCGATATTAATGTTACTTCACATACAGTATTGTATCCCTCATTTGCCACGGTCAATTGGTACCGGACAGGAATATTGGTATTAAATCAAATACCTGTATTTAATTTAGTTAGCGCATAAACATTTTTTTATGACCTATTAAATAGACTTTTTAAAATTATTATAATTATTATTAATGTATTAATGTATTTTTCTTATTTGTATTATTATTATTACCTTTACACCAAGAATGGGAGCCCAAAATCTATATTACAATATACAGGTGAAAAAACTAAAATTGGAATATAGTGCAAAAATTAATTCAGGTTAGCAATTCAACTTCAAATGTGAAACTTTTATGTAATACAGTATAATGTCATTACATGCAAAGTGAGATATGCCAATTTTGATGATCAAGGTTTACGGTTTTTGAAAACCCAAAATTTTCATTGAAATTATATCAGAAGAAGGCGAAAAATAGCTTGCGTTGCATGTTATGAGCCTATGTCATATATTAGTTTCACCTTGTAAATCTAATTGCTGGAATAAACAAACCTTTGTACGATATTCTAAATTGTATTTGTATATTACAGTCTCTTGCGATAACGATATATATTATCTATATTATTTGGCATGTAAATGACAATAAAATAAATGAAAAGTGAAAAAATGTAATATTTGAACTCACAATTTATAGAACCTTTTCGACGTCGTTTAAACCAGTGGTACCCCTCGTCGTCGGCTTTTTCGAGTGGAATAAGCTAGCTTCCGGAGTTGTCCGACATCGTCTCACAAGATGTAGTTTCTCTTTAAATATCCTTCTTGAAAATGACCTTGCAAATATATATCTGCCACCTAATCAACGTTTTGTTCTCCCTCTCTGCTATCCCGGTCTGGCTATGGCGCAACACTTCCCGCTTCCTGCTAAATTGAAACTTGTGAATGGATACTCACTTTGGAATGACAAGTGAGTATCCAATCACAGTCTTGTTAACATCAGGCTACTTACATAGGCTACTGTCAACAATTTGTGATCTGATTGCCTATCGCAACTGTCTCTCAACTCTATGTGTTTTCAAATTCATCCGCTTACTGTCCCGATGAGTATCCAATCACGGGACGTGTAAATGTCACGTTCAACCTTAGGCCAGCTAGAAGGCCTTACTGACAACAACTGGTGATCTGATTGGCTATCGCAACTGTCTATCACTGTATGTCCCCGTTTACTTACAGTGCACGGACGCCCGCATTGTTGATTCTGAAGGCCCCTGGCAGATTTCGTACAGCCTGGCAACATAAGCTAGCTGAGTTCTGATTGGATACAAACTAAAACTAAAAACAACAGCACTGGAACGAGCATAATATGACATGAGGAAAATGTGAATACTTTTAGATTTTTAGGGAAAGTAAATTAAAAAATCATTTTATATTTATTTATGATCATGATTTCTGGTTATGTTAGACTAGCAGAGAAGGCCTTGCTGGCCCTGATGGCACACCACTGATATCTGGTTACTTTTTGTTGTAACATGGTGTCATACACTTTTGTTAAAATGTAATAAACACTCTTTTTCTGTTGTTTGGCTACTTTACATTAGTTTTGGACGATACAACACATTTGAGTATGGATCCAATTCCAAGTAGTTACAGGGGCGGTACGGGGCATACCAATGTTCATACTTAAAATGTTCCGTGTCAATAAATGATCAAATTTTTGATCACAACTGTAATCTAACAAAAACACAGGATGGTGGTGTATTAATATCAGTTAAATATTCAAATAATATCCTTATTCTCTTTTATTAAATACAATATTTTGAGCAAAATAAAGTAAGCAATATAACTAAATAAAAGCAAAACTCCTATTGACCCTGACTTAAATCTTTTGGTTTTTGCCCTCAAAGTCATTATTTTTTTAGTTTGCTAACAATAACAAAAACAACAAAACACTATTCTGTGAGTATAAAAAATATTGATCTAATCAATGTCGTACCGACCATATATTGATACTATATTTGGTATCGATACTGTTGATCCGTCCACCACTATTTACATTCAAGATCTCTAGCATAGCGTTATCCTGGCTTCCTGTGTCCTCCTACAGTGTGTATTATGGCATGTTTAACTATTCCTGGTCCTCTAGAAATAATGATACTTGTAAGAAATACTTTATTTGCCTCCATGAAGGCAAAGATTAGTGACTTCAGAAAAGGCTTCTCAATGTGGAGGGGCATTAGCCGCTGCTGGCTAGCGAAGATGCCGCGTTGGGTTGAGGCCGCATTTGTTCGCTTGTCGCTGTCAATTTTGCGAGATACAGATAGAATGTGTCACCAACATGCATTATTACAATATGACAATAGTATTAAAAGCTCTATCGTCAGCTAAATTTGCGCTGTTTATATCGTACATCCTCAATATCGCGCAACCCTGCTTTACACTCATTTCATCCAATATAGTAGTCTTGAGTCTTGAGTAACTACTATATTGGATGAAATGAGTGTAAAGTAGGGTTGCGTGGTCTTGAGTGGGACAGCACGGTGGTGGAACAGGGGTTAGTGCGTGTGCCTCACAATTCACAATACGAAGGTTCTGGGTTCGATCCTGTGCTGGGGATCTTTCTCTGTGGAGTTTGAATGTTCTCCCCTTGACTGCGTGGGTTCCCTCCGGGTACTCCGGCTTACTCCCACCTCCAAAGACAGGCACCTGGGGATAGGTTCATTGGCAACACTGATGTACCCCGCCTACCGCCCAAAATGCAGCTGAGATAGGCTCCAGCGCCCCCCGCGACCCCGAACGGGACAAGCGGTAGACAATTGATGGATGGATGGAGTCTTGAGTGTAGTCTTCTGTAGATTACTGGACTCACCAGTAGCCCAGAGGCTACTGCCAAGGCCGTCACCCAGCCACTAAAACACGACCACGACGTGGGACTACTTCATCACATCCTCTGCAATTCCTCTAAAGTAGAACTAGGCTTCCATCTGACAAAACCACGGGTGTAAGTTTTTCTGCAAAAATTTGGTCAACGTGACAGTTGCAGTTACCAGCTTTGATGTAAGCAATCTGTGTGCCTGCCTTGACATTCCACAACGCTCAAGCCAAAGCTGTGTTATTGATGTCGAAGATGAAGTGCATCTAAAGAGTTCCCCTCAACTTCGGTAGGACAGCTGTCCCGCCGTTATCTTTCGACATTGCTCGCGTCAAAGGGTCACCAATGTGGAGATGTGTTATTGATGAGGCGGGGGTTGAAGATAAAGTCCTTTAAAAAGTTGTTCTGCCAAAAGTTGGTCAACTTTAATTGTCGCGGAGAAGATAGCGCCAAGGTTAGCTGCCTGTTGTTGTTAGAATGGTTCCCCCTTAACCCGTAAACAGAAGTACCGCTTGGTGAATACCTTTATCAATCACCAAATCATACAGAACAAGAAAGGATAATGAAATGAGGTTCTTCACCAAACCCACCTACCTATCACGTAGATATCATGTACAAAAAAGGAAGTAGAAAGACATGTCTAACACTTATAAAGAGGCAGGTGTCACAACAATTAATGCAGTAGAGGGGACACAATGAGACAAAGGTTCCACATAATGACAAAACACAAAACGAACATCAGGTATTTTCATGTAACATACTAATTTTTGTGTAATTCTCACAATAATAAAACATTATATAATATAATATATTAACAAGGCATATAAACCCTGTTACATACAGTATATGCTTCAAAAAATATATATTTATACATTTGTGAAGCCACTATATTTGAAGCGTGATGCAGACGACTTGTTCACAAGTTGCATTTGTCTTCATTTGACTGGTATACACTGAAGGCCTGATGGACTAGGATCTAAATAACACCAGTGTTGGTCATCTGACCCTAAAGAAGTAATTAGTTACAGTTACAAATTACTTCTCCCAACTCATTGTAAGAGTAATTAGTTACTCAGCAAAGTAACTGTGACGTTATTTTTCATGTCGTTATTTTATACGTCTCCACGCTTGGTCTCTCTCCAGGCAGCTGATGTGTGGCCGAAACCAGACACCTTGCGTTTCATTCAACCAAACTGTCGTAACAAGCCACTTCACTTTCTCAGTAACGGTAACGGCGTTGCAACGATGGGAACAGTAATTAATTCGATTACTCGCTACTGAAAAAAATAACGCAGTTATACTCTAACGCCGTTATTTCCAACACTGAATAACACACACTAAACATTGTATGCACACTATAAAATTGTGTGTACGATTAGTTGACCGCCTTATTTAAATCTAAAGATTTTTGCGTGTACTCTACAGGGATTTTACCATGGAGACACTCATTTACTGTACATTCATTTCATCGTGTTCCTACCTGGAACTATTTTCAGTTTTCAAATATGCAGCAGAAATGTAACACTTTTTATGGGCATTTTAGAAGCAGTCCTATGGTACATCTACAATGGAAACCGTTTTTTTTTGTGTGCACCGAAGGTGCTCTCATGGGATAGGCTGCGGCACTAACTGTGAATGTAAAGAACATGTTGTTGTTTTTTTTAATGCATATAGATAGATAGATAGATAGATAGATAGATAGATAGATAGATAGATAGATAGATAGATAGATAGATAGATAGATAGATAGATAGATAGATAGATAGATAGATAGATAGATAGATAGATAGATAGATAGATAGATAGATAGATAGTACTTTATTGATTCCTTCAGGAGAGTTCCCTCAGGAAAATTAAAATTCCAGCAGCAGTGTACAGAATTGAGATTGAATTTAAAAAGTAAAAAGTAAATAATGGAGGTATAAATGGAAACAAAATAGAAAAATATTACAATAAGAATAAAAATAAAAAGCAACAATGAGAATAAAAATATAACAGTAAAATAAGAATATAACAAGAGAAACTAGGCAGTAGTGACCATGTTATGAAAAAATATATATTCACATAGGAGATACGTTAGTATCATATTTTCTATATGAAATCATAAACGTCATCAAAAAAATGCACACATTTTATATTTGTGGATATAATGTTATTCATTTTTTCTAACATTTCCTTTTAACAACACTCAGTAAACGTTTGAGAAGTGAGAAGACTAATTTTTGAAGCTTTTCAGGTACAGTTATTTCCCATTCTTGCTTGATGTACAGCTTAAGTTGTTCAACAGTCCGGGGTCTCCGTTGTGGTATTTTAGGCTTCATATTGCGCCACACATTTTCAATGGGAGACAGTTCTGGACTACAGGCAGGCCAGTCTAGTACCCGCACTCTTTTACTACAAAGCCACGCTGTTGTAACACGTGGCTTGGCATTGTCTTGCTGAAATAAACAGGGCCGTCCATGATAGCGTTGCTTGGATAGCAACATATGTTGCTCCAAAACCTGTATACCATACCATACCATACCAACTTTATTTATAAAGCCCTTTAAAAACAACCACAGTTGAATGTACCTTTCAGCATTAATGGTGCCTTCGCAGATGTGTAAGTCACCCATACCGTGGGCACTAATACACCCCCATACCATCACAGATGCTAGCTTTTGAACTTTGCACCTACAACAATCCGGATGGTTCTTTTCCTCTTTGGTCCGGAGGACACAACGTCCACAGTTTCCAAAAACTATTTGAAATGTGGACTCGTCAGACCACAGAGCACTTTTCCACTTTGTATCAGTCCATCTTAGATGAGCTCGGGCCCAGCAAAGCCGGCTGCGTTTCTGGGTGTTGTTGATAAATGGCTTTCGCTTTGTATAGTAGAGTTTTAACTTGTCTTAACTGTAGTTAGTGACAGTGGTTTTCTGAAGTATTCCTGAGCCCATGTGGTGATGTCTTTTACACATTGATGTCGCTTTTTGATGCAGTACCGCCTGAGGGATCGATGCTCTGTAATATCATTGCTTACGTGCAGTGATTTCTCCAGATTCTCTGAACCTTTTGATGATATTGCGGACCGTAGATGGTGAAATCTCTAAATTCCTTGAGAAATGTTGTTCTTAAACTGTTTGACAATTTGCTGACTCCTTTTTTGTTACAAAGTGGTGACCCTTGCCCCATCCTTCTTTGTGAATGACTGAGCATTTCATGGAAGCTGCTTTTGTACCCAATTATGGCACCCACCTGTTCCCAATTAGCCTGTTCACCTGTGGGATGTTCCAAATACGTGTTTGACGGGAATTCCTCAACTTTCTCAATCTTTTTTGCCACTTGTGCCAGCTTTTTTCAAACATGTTGCAGGCATCAAATTCCAAATAAACAAATATTTGCAAAAAATAACAATGTTTTCCAGTTTGAACGTTAAGTATCTTGTCTTTGCAGTCTATTCAATTGAATATAGGTTGAAAAGGATTTGCAAATCATTGTATTCTGTTTTTATTTACGATTTAAACAACGTGCCAACTTCACTGGTTTTGGGGTTTGTGTTCAGAAAAGTGTAATCAACCAAAAATGTTAATCAGTTCATTGCCGCTTTCGCCAAAAAGGTCTTCGATAAAGGTAAAAGTTAAGTTAAATGTTCATTTATAAATTTCACTCATTCTTTATATTCATTACACTTCGTTCTCTGCATGTCAAACCTGAAATATGCTTTATAAAATTATTTTGCAGTTAATATTTTCGGGTGTCATTGATTGGATCTTCTGAGAAAATTGCAAAGCAAACTATAATCTGCTACCCAAAAATATACAACAATTATTCTCAACAAAAGAGGAGAAATATAATCTTAGAGAAAATTTTAAGTTAAAACATTTTAGAAATTTAAAACCTTCAGTATATCAGTATGTGGAATTAAATTATGGAATGGATTAAGCAAAGAAATCTAACAATGTACTAATATAATCCACTTCAAGAAACTTTTCAAATTTAAAGTGTTTACAAAGTACAAAGAAGAAGAAGAACCATGATGAACATTCAGAATTTATCTCATCCATCCATTCATTTTCAAGACAATCTTACTCATCTCACCATATGAACTATAAGTTACTTCACCAATTATTATTCATTCATTTATTTGTATTGTTATTACTTATGGAGTATATTGTGAATAAATTGAGAACAGGAAGTGAACAAAAGTTTTAGCAACTGCTATGTAAAGGAAAAGGGGTAGGATTAAATAAGCTCTGCTTCTTCCTACTCCTTTTCGAACACGTTGAATAGAGAAACTGGAAATTGTGATGTATCATGTTGTATGCATGCATGTTCGAAATAAACTCAAACAAGAGGTGTTTTTTTTTTATATTTTGATTACCTCTTTTAAAGAAACAGTACTAAAAAAATTACAAAAGCAATAATGCACATTATGTTAGATCAGACGGATGCCTTTATTTTTATGAATTTATGTATCCATCCATTCGTTATTCTACCGCTTGTCCCTTTCGGTGCTGGCCAAAAATGGAACCTGGCCCGGTCAAATATATCCTAAATCAAAACTTTTAGATTTGGCACTCTCGTTTGGATCTCATTAGACTGTGCCAGTGTACCTAATGTTTTGGCCAGTGAGTGTAGTTGTGTTGACACTGTGTAACGTAGCGGCGTGTGCGCGCATGCACAGACCTCCAATCAGTGCGTGGGCGCGCGCGCGTGCTCGCAGGCCAAGAGTTCACCGGTGTGTGGCTAACTGACGGACTGTACTTCGGTCACTACAGCGGCTGAGCTTCGGGGGTGTAAACCGAGCCGGACAGGATCTTGTGGGGAGTCGCCGCCCGCCACTAAAGTGCTGCTTCGCCCATGGATGTACGCTAAGCCACTGAAAGTCTGCCGGATAAAGTTTAAGCCGGAGTTCTTGTGGACTGAGGACACTGGCGACGATGCCATCTTTACCCACGCCTGGGCAGTAAGTAAACGACACGTTATTTTTCACTTCTAAATGGTTTATGTCCTTTTTCAGGCGGCATTGTTAAGTTTATTGCTAAACATTATGAACCTGCGTTTACAACTAGACGCCCATTGTCTGCACTTATCTGTGGAGTCTTTCAAAGTGTCTGACAAGTAGCCCATGTACTGTAGCGTAAATGGCATGTTTGTTATTTGTGAGTGTATAAATTGTCATTAATTTGTCGGAGTACATTCATATAAAAACTCATTTTGACTCACGCTAAATGCTTCTATGCTGATGATTAAATCAAGCTAATTAAGACACTCACTTAAAATGCCATCTTAATTGAAACACATCCTGGGCCTGCCACACATAAGATGCCTCTGCCTATATTACATACATAATTGAAAGGATTATGTTATTAAATATGCCACAGCATTTGCCTGGCATCTAGTTTTGAAGGCGCTTATATGATGATGTCACAGCCTGCTTGATATAACAAGACATCTCTGAAGAGTGTTTCCATGACAACACTGCCTCCTGGATTAAATGGCGGTTTAAAGGGGGTCTGTGTTGCAAGTAATTACTGGATAATATGGGTCAACTAAGAGGGAAGGGATGTGACAAGTGTTTGTTGACTCATAGTAGAAAAACTGTATTTATTTTAATTGTGTAGGTGTTGATGAGAGTGGGAGGACCAAGTCATGATGGCCATTGGAGTGGATAGCTGACACCGTGGAATGAGAGAGGATGGAGAATATAGACAATCCTGTCCCTGAGAGTAACAACCCAAATGGGTTTTTCAACCGAGTATTTAATGTTTCTCTGGATGTGGAGAATGAGACTGGCAGTGTTTATATTCAGGAGACTGGGTCAGGGCCTGAAGAGATGCAGGGTGAGACCCGGCCTGCGTCTTTTCAGACCCCTGTCAAGGACAGACAGGAGGTCAACCGAAGACCTCGCGCCACTGGGGGCATCTGGAAGATCTTGAACCGGAAGAGAGCTGTGTCAGAGCTGGAACGAAGACCCCACTCCATGATCCTCCTCGGGGAGGCTTCCATCCCCAAACTGACTTTTGCTGATAAAGTTCGCTCCTTTAAAAAACTTAAATCCCCTTCTGTGTTCAGGGGGAAGGCTGGGAAATTGTCTAGTGCCAAACTCAGCAGCTCTTTGGTGGATGAGGACTCTTTCTGCCGAGATTTTGGTACGCCACAGCAATCCACCAGGGGCACACTTAAGCACCGTGGCAAGAGGCATTCATATGCTGGTTACACAGGAGAGTTTGACTGTTCTTTCGAAGACATTGACCTCACAGCTCCGATGGATGACCAACAGCCCACTGTGGTGCCAGAGAGTACAGCTCAGAATGGGTGTAAACCATCAGAAAGAGTTTCATACTCAAAAAGAAGCCACAACAATTCAACTAGCTATAACAAAACAAATGCAGTCATTTGTGAGGAGCCGAGTATTAAGACTAGCAAAAGTACCCACCACGGTGCAGGAAGGCGACAAAAAGATGTGTGGAGTTACCTGAGGAGGATCTCTCTTTTGGGGAAGGCCAATCCTGTCTATTCGGAGAGGAGCTTTGATTCGGAGCTCCACTCTCTAGATAAAACTATTGACTCAGACTATGGTTCTGTAGACTTTGAGAATGTCAAAGACTATCAAGCACTGCCCCCAAAACATTCGGACATTAAGGGCCATTTTGGTGGACTGTTAAAATTTTTTAACAATGTAGCAGAAACTGCCCGAAAGTGGCGGACACCATCCCGCTCGTTCTCACCCCCAGAGGAAGAGAAACCCCCAGATAACTCCCCACAGGATCCTCAGCGCACAGTACACAACGTTCACAGTGTGTCCCTAACGCTCCACAGCGAATCCCATCCAAAATGTCAGAATGCTCCATCTTCACCATTGACCACTAAATCCTCACACTCCAGTTGCCTCGACTGCGAAGCCCCAGCATCTGTGACAGGTAACAGATCTCCAAAAGTTGTCTTGAAAGCTTTCAGGGCATGTTCTGTGTCCGGAAGCGTCAATGGCCTTCAAACTTCAAAGTGTAGAGGCAAACATATAGACATAACAAACCACAGGTCCACAACTACAATAGAGAAGCATATCCCTCATGCAGTTATGAGTATTGAAACAGAAAAAGGTGCTGGGAATGAAAGGAATCCATTAAACTGCTTGCACCAGGGACAACAGGTAAAGGAAGACAAAGGAAATGAAGAGGATTCCAAGGAGGCTGCTCTTGATTCCCACCGAATACAGGAAGGGAATATCCACGCACCAAAATATTGTAAAGAGAGCACACCTGATGGTGTTCCATCCTCTGATTCCACAGAAGAGATATTTAAGGTATGTAATATCAATGTACTATGTTCATTGCCACATTTACTAAACTTTTGAGGAGGTCAGTAACAGAACATTTCATTGTGATGCCATAACCTCATTCTATCGCAGGCTTTTTTCCCCTCATCATTAACACTGCCAGTGGCATGCATCATGCAAATACTATGTATGTGTTCAAAACGTGGTTCATGTAACACTTTAAATCAGAGACATTCTTTTTCTAGCAGCATCAACATAATAGACATAGCATCAAAGCTTTTAGTCATTTCTCCATGATTTTAGTACAAGTAGGTGTGGTTCATTTACTGTGGGAAAAAAGCATTTAACAACTTAAACAGCCACAACTTGAGTTATTTAGTTGTCACTTAGCCCCATCTGTTGGAGAGAGGCGGTAACTACAAAAGTGTACAACTTTAAGCCAGAGATGTTTGCCAGCCTCATGTAGCATGCAAGGACAGACTTTTTCCCATGAAGCTTGTGACTGCGCCCAGAGCATGGTGATGCCTGTGCTTCATGGCAGAAACCCTTCCTTTTTTTTACTCCAGTGAAGGTATTAGTCATGTCCCTGCCAGTCACACTGAGTCAGGACACGTTAGCCCTACTCTTGTTGACAAAATGAGATATGACATCTCAATACTCAGCACACTTTCAAGGGCTGTTTTCATTTCATTTTCATTTATTTATTTATTTTAGACAACGACATAAAAAAGTACAAAGTTGACAACACCTAATAATATAAATTAATATAGTGCAAAAGGTAATGTATAGTATGTAATGCATGATTGTCCAGTTTTGCCTGAAAGGTACTGGGAAGAAGATACTTTATTTAATCCCACCCCCAGTTCTCCATTCAGTGATTATTCATGTTGTATCATAGTGGCATTACCACAGGTAACAATAATTATTACACTGTAACAATCATTTGTATCAACAATGTAGGAATAATGAGTATACCAACAATGGTAATAGACAACATAGCAATAATGGTAATAGACAACATAGCAATAATGGTAAGGAAACATTGAGCACATGTTAACACTTTGAGACAGAGTACAGCAGAAGGTCAAATTAAAGACCCTCATCTCTCTATTTGAACCAGACCCCATGTTTGTATAATACAAACCCAGTTTCCATATGAGTTGGGAAATTGTGTTAGATGTAAATATAAACGGAATGCAATGATTTGCAAATCATTTTCAACCCATATTCAGTTGAATTTGCTACAAAGACAACATATTTGATGTTCAAACTGATAAACTTTTTTTTTTTTGCAAATAATCATTAACTTTAGAATTTGATGCCAGCAACACGTGACAAAGAAGTTGGGAAAGGTGGCAATAAATACTGATAAAGTTGAGGAATGCTCATCAAACACTTATTTGGAACATCCCACAGGTGAACAGGCAAATTGGGAACAGGTGGGTCCCATGCTTGGGTATAAAAGTAGATTCCATGAAATGCTCAGTCATTCACAAACAAGGATGGAGCGAGGGTCACCACTTTGTCAACAAATGCGTGAGCAAATTGTTGAACAGTTTAAGAAAAACCTTTCTCAACCAGCTATTGCAAGGAATTTAGGGATTTCACCATCTACGGTCCGTAATATCATCAAAGGGTTCAGAGAATCTGGAGAAATCACTGCACGTAAGCAGCTAAGCCCGTGACCTTCGATCCCTCAGGCTGTACTGCATCAACAAGCGACATCAGTGTGTAAAGGATATCACCACATGGGCTCAGGAACACTTCAGAAACCCACTGTCAGTAACTACAGTTGGTCGCTACATCTGTAAGTGCAAGTTAAAACTCTCTTATGCAAGGCGAAAACCGTTTATCAACAACACCCAGAAACGCCGTCAGCTTCGCTGGGCCTGAGCTCATCTAAGATGGACTGATACGTAGTGGAAAAGTGTTCTGTGGTCTGACGAGTCCACATTTCAAATTGTTTTTGGAAACTGTGGACGTTGTGTCCTCCGGACCAAAGAGGAAAAGAACCATCCGGATTGTTATAGGCGCAAAGTTGAAAAGCCAGCATCTGTGATGGTATGGGGGTGTATTAGTGCCCAAAACATGGGTAACTTACACATCTGTGAAGGCGCCATTAATGCTGAAAGGTACATACAGGTTTTGGAGCAACATATGTTGCCATCCAAGCAACGTTACCACGGACGCCCCTGTTTATTTCAGCAAGACAATGCAAGCCACGTGTTACATCAACGTGGCTTCATAGTAAAAGAGTGCGGGTACTAGACTGGCCTGCCTGTAGTCCAGACCTGTCTCCCATTGAAAAGGTGTGGCGCATTATGAAGCCTAAAATACCCCTGACTGTTGAACAACTTAAGCTGTACATCAAGCAAGAATGGGAAAGAATTCCACCTGAGAAATTTTAAAAATGTGTCTCCTCAGTTCCCAAACGTTTACTGAGTGTTGTTAAAAGGAAAGGCCATGTAACAAAGTGGTGAACATGCACTTTCCCAACTACTTTGGCACGTGTTGCAGCCATGAAATTCTAAGTTAATTATTATTTGCAAAAAACAATAAAGTTTATGAGTTTGAACATCAAATATCTTGTCTTTGTAGTGCATTCAATTGAATATGGGTTGAAAAGGATTTGCAAATTATTGTATTCCGTTTATATTTACATCTAACACAATTTCCCAACTCACATGGAAACGGGGTTTGTAGTTTAAATCGATTAATAGTTTGGCATTGCTTGTGTTGTAAGTCCAGTTTGTTCTATAGTTTTACTCCGCATACAGACACACAAAAACGTTTACGAGTGGTTTGAGCTCTCTGCAATAAGAAATTTCCAAAGCCTCTCAAGCCTGCACTCGTCTTATAAAAAAACGTTGTAGATTAGTCTGCAATAATTTGTTAAATGCTTTATATAAGATTATTAATGTATTATATTTAACAAGGTCATCAAATTTGAGCTACTTTTATTGCATAAACAAATTATGAGTATGTTCTAAATAACCAACGTTGTGAATGATCCGCACTGCTCTTTTCTGTAATATGATCAGAGGATGAATTGTGTTGTGGTTAGTATTCCCCCATACTTCAACACAGTATGTAAGGTATGGGAGTACCAAGGTGCAGTATAGAGTACGGAGTGCATTTTCATTGAGGTATAGTTTTGCTTTGTTTATAATTGAGAGACTTTTGGAGATTTTTGTTTTAATGTGTCTGACATGAGGTTTCCATGATAGTTTATCATCAATTATTACTCCCAAAAATGTATTCTCATTTACGATTTCAATTTGGGTACCATCAATACTTATTTTCTGTTCAGACGTTATGTTGCGATTTCCAAACATCACTATCTTAGTTTTATTTATATTCAAAGATAATTTATTTGCGTCCATCCATTTTTTTTTACTATGTTTAGTTCTGTGTTTACTGTATTTATGAGCTCATTATAGTCATCACTACTGTAGAATATATTTGTTAATGCGAGCGTGGTGTTAAAAACTGTTTTGGAAAGTGCACGCCAATGATAGTTAAGTTGACATGTGCTGCCATTAAAATCTATATTTGTTTTCCTTGGTAGAATTTGCAAGTGTATTTTTCTCTTGTATGACATGTTTTAAAAGGCATTTCCACCTATTGTGTTTGCTCCTGTTCTTACATTGCATTAGTAAATATGAGCTTGTGTCAAATTGAAGCGATCAAATCAAATTGGATTCTTTCACATCCTCAAACAGGTAATGCACTCATTTGCTATAATGTTAGATACACCTGCGATCAAATAATAATGCAATAAAAATTCCATAATTCCGTGTGGCTCATAGAGGATATCAAACAGACCGGAAGTACATTACAATATGGTTCTTAGGGCTGGAGGGCTAAATTGATGGAATAGTGTCAATGAATACAGTACCTCTGCCCTCAGCCTGATCCTCACTAACTGTAATGTTGTTATTAATGGTTTATTCAACACCTGACAATGGCGAAGTCTTGTGAAAATCGGAATTCATATTTTTTTTTTAAAGCCGCTAACTGTATGTCAGTGACTGTTGGGAAAACACAGCTAGTAATGGCCTAAGACTTCTGCAAGCTATCAATTATTTATCTTATCGAGTCATCTGTCAATTTGTTTGTTTAATTAATCGAGTCATCGGATAAACGCACTTTTAACCTCAATGCAAAAAAAATATAACAACAAAAACTTGTGTGCTCTTTTTCAGCGGCCCTGCGGAAACTATGTTTCTGCCGCTCCATTTTGTCCAGATTTGGTAAATTTTTATTAGTTACACTCATTAAAAGATTAATCAAATAGCATAGTATAAATCAATGCTTTTTTAATTGTATGAATCAATTTGTCATTGCAGCCCTTCTGCATGCTGTTAAATAATCCCGTCAAGGATAATAAACAATGCTTTTTCAGAGAGCTGTTGTGAAAAATAATGTTATTGTTAAACTAGAACAAAAGACACCCACATGTTGTACATTATGTGGTATTCATATGTAGTGTAAAGAGTTGGGCTTGAGTGTCTTTGTCTGCCATTGTGTTTTATTAAAATTGTATACTTATATTTATTGTATAGTTATTGTATATATATATTTCTTGAAATAATGAAAAACACATTTTCTTCAATATTTTCTACCATGTAAGATAAAGTTTGATTAAATAATAATTGATACTGATTGATGATCAATACTAATCTCCCCCATACTTTGAATTAAAAATTTAGTGAAACGCTTATTTTTAAAACAATACCTCTCAGTATCAATCAAAGCCAAGTATACTCTTAGAATGCTGTAGTTCTCATTCGATTTCAGGTACATGTGTACCTATTATTGTGTCCAATGAGTGTTTATTATTGTGCCAAGCCTCTGAGAATGTTTGCCAATCCCAGCTGTGTGAGCAGATTGCAAACCAGACAGGCAGCAGTGTAAGACTGCCAGGCCCAGCATTGCCCCTCTCTAGCACAGAGAAGACCTCTGTGCCCCAGAAGCTACTGCGCCCTCGTCCCCGGCCGGCATCAGCTGTATTGGATCTGCAGAGACCAAACCCAGACCAAGATCTCCTCAACCATTATAGTGAGTTTGGCTCACTATGCCGACGGAAGCACAGACCTAATCCCACCATGCAACACTCACCGGGGCTTAGATGGATGACTGCTCGTCCCAGGCCTTGCTCTGTCATTGAAACCAGTGTTTGTAGAGAGATGCAGTCCACGGAGCTGCATCACAGAGTAAGACGTCAAATTCATTATTTGTGCATATATTAACTACATTAGATAAGAATATTGAAAAATCTGCTTTTAGTGGGCCTGTACATACAGCTCTATACACATTATAATACGGTAAATATAGCAAACGTCCTGTATACTGGAGATGCTTCTGAAAATTTCAAACGGTGGTCTGAGTCCCACTTATCGTCGCCACCACCTTACTGATAAATATAGCACAAGGCCGTAATGAATCAAACACTACAGACGCTGAAGGGCAGCCCGTTACTAACCCAGTATTTATACACCGCTCACTGTTAGCTGCAACAATGCAAGCATGCTCTGCCCCATTTATAAATACAGGGCTATATTTCTGGATTCCGCTTTTTCACCGGCTCACATTCCCCGTCTTTTTCCTGTCTCTTTGTGGCCTCTTCTTTCCTCTCTGTTTTTTAGTATGTCCAATTCTCTGCCCTGTCACTACCATAAACTCTTACTTCTCATTGGCCTCACTCAAAGTAAGTTTGTTTGAACCTTAAAGGCTGGTTGCCTCTCACAGTTTTTCAGCAGGGACTACAACACTAACCAATACACCACATTTAGCAGATGAGAAATAGACTTGACTTGGCTTCACAGAAAAAGCAATAAGGCAGAGTTTTAGGTCAACAGGCTATTGTGCATGTGTCAACATACATATGCGCTGCATCATATATTTTATATATGAAATGTAGGATATGACCTACTGTAACTCTAACTGACTGAGTATATTCTAGGCCTTGTCTCGCCCTCCGGGGGTGTCTCCATCAGAGCCCCCACTGAGAGTTTCTCTGCAGCGGTGCCACTCCCTACCTCTGCCCCCCAGCACCCTCACTACCTTGGCTCTACTCCTGCCTCATTCGGGTATCACATCACACAACTGTGTTAAATTGAATTGCATTATTTGTTGCCAACTTACCTGTTTGCGCCTTTCCAACACATGTAGGTCAGTCATCATCAGTGCGCCTGCGATCTGGAGGGGGCAGCTGCAGAAGGAAGAGACTGCTACGACCTGGGTCAGAACCACTGCAAGTCAACATTGTAAGTGAAACACACCATTAAGCACATTGCTTTACTGTCTCTTTAACTGAGTGTTAAAGAAAAACAGCACTATAGAATGTGTGTTTGAGGTGAGGGGGTTCTAGTATGTATTACTAACATTAAACATTTCATCTTGAATCTACTGACTGATGAATGCAGGTTAATGCACTGTATGATCATTCTGATTTGTAAAAGAGCATCATGGATGTTTAGTGGGATGTTTCACTCATGATTTACACAGAAGGTTTATTTGTTCAGTATCACTGAAAAATCGGGATAGTTATCTTTCACATTTGAACCAATACAGTACCAATTCCTAGTGTGTGGAAATTGATATCGGTACTCAAAGGTACTTTGGTACTTTTTTGTGTTTTCATGTGTTAATAAATGTTAATTTCTTTAATAATGAAATCTCATGTTTTATTTAACTACTAACGGTAATTAGATACCGGTAATCCAAATTGTGCTGTCCAGTTGTTATATCTTGAATTGTTTATTTGTAAGTATTTTACCGTAGATTGTGCATGCAGTGTAAATTCCAAGATGTGCGATGGCAATGTTTAGGCTATGGTGTGTTTCCTAGCCAGGAAGTAGTCTTTGCAATTAGGCTGAATGCGCCAGGCTAGTCTTTTGTTGCACCCCACAAAGTGTTTATACTGTAAATGTTATTCTTTTTACATACCAGCTGTTTGATTGTAACATGCATCTTAGTTGTAGTTTTGATTACCAAATTTGGAGGTGTTTAAATGGACAAGTTAAATCGCTAATACTAATTAGTAGCATGCATTTGGTACAGCCAATGTAAATTAGCATCAAGGTAGTGCATTTGGAAAAGTGGGGCCTTGCTGTATGTAAATCAAAAAGGTGGGTGTTAAGGCCGCTCTGAAAAACAAAAACGTTCTACCAGCCCTGAGGTCCTTCGGCAAGCTGTTCCATAAACAGGGGCCATAATAGTGGAAAGAGGCCATCCCGTGATTTTTTGTCCTGACTTTTGGAATAATTAGGAGATGAGTGCCGGAGGTTCTCAGGGCCCGCAAAGGTTCATAGGGTAAAAGCAAATCTGAAAGATAAAAAGGGCCAATACCATAAAAACATTTATAAACCATAAGAAGAACTTTAAAATCGATCCTGAAACACACGGGGAGCCAATACAGAGATTTTAAAACTGGTGTAAAGTGAGCCCGCCTTCTGATCTTTGTCAGGACACATGCCGCTGAATTTTAGAAAAGTTGTAAAGGTGCAACAAAAGTATCGTAATATGTTACCATTTTATTTTTTGTATTTAATCTATATCCGGTAGTACCGACAGAATTTGGTTGGTAACGATAAAAGTACCTAATTTGGTACCGATCCTGACTGAAGAGTGCATGTTCTGGAAATTGTTGTGTTTAAAACCTTTTGTATATTGTACGATACAGTATTTTGCACTCAATGGGGACATTTTTCTTAAGGGATTACATTGATCATTTGATGCTAGCTACACTGAAATTATGTTCTCTCTTGGGTTTTCGCTCTGACATTTGAACATGAGTTTCTCCAAAACTGTGATACTCCTGCATTAATTTGGTCTTTAGTGAGTATAATAGTGTTTGCAAACCCTTGCACATTGTTGCCATGACACTGGCTGTCTCCTGTTCATTTTCTTGCTTCTATCTTTAGGTAGCCTTTTTAAGCGAGAGCTAAAAAGAGACTATGTGTGGGTGAGGGAGAGAATAGGGGGTGGAAGAGAAAAAGAGAGGCAACGAGACATGCTTCCATTTTAATGTGCACGTTTGTGTTGTAGCTTCCCCTAGAGTAGGGACATGCAGTTCTGCAAATGTATTTAAACAGTGAGACACTAATATGATTTTCCAAAAAAATTTTTACACATTTTACCTGACATAATGCAGAATATGTGGATAGTAGCTTCAACAAAGGATTTTAAGGTACACTGCAGTGTGTGTTACAGTTTCTATTTGGATGACTACTTCAGCCTGGAGGCCTCAGGCAAAAAGAAAGCATTCTCACTGCAGTGGATTAACTGCTAATGCTGACGCCTCTCTTCTTCATTTTATTTAAATGGATTTCTCCTCCAGTCACTGCCCCCTCTCCTTTCTTTTTCTCTCCTCTCTTTTGCTCATGTTTCTTCAGTTGAGGGGACAGTTTGCTGTGGTTTGGTACTGATGCTCTGATAGAATCTCCATTGCCAACTTGTCAGAAAGAGAGACTTATTAAGGTCTTAATGCAGATTAAAACTTAAATCGGAAATCTCACACGATTAAGTGTAAGACCAACCTGGGTATGTGTGGTCATAATCATATTATGCAACCATTTCTATTAATTATGAATGCATTAGTCAGCAGGCATGGGTTAGTTGGGGTGAAGAGTAGTCCAGTCATGGGAAGTGTTACTTGTGCATGCAATTTTTGACGCATGTGCCTCATTCTTTTTATTTTCCTATTTTAATGATGTTAGATCTGTGTTGTTTTTGTTGTTGGTGACAAGTGTTGTAAATTAGCTTTGGCTACAAACACTATGATGCATACATTGGATGCCTGTTTCAGATATCTATGTTTCTGTATCTGTCCCTATTTCAAATAAACCGAAATAATATGGTAATTTACTAATTCCTTTTTTTTTTTTTTTTTTTTTAATGTCCTGCCCAGCTTCTTCTTCAGTAATTTACTAATTCCTGTACTTAAATTATGGAGTTACAGCCTTAATTATACACGATCGTAATAATGTATGTGTTATATACATTGATTATATGAGTCATTTTATTGACAACGTTCAGATGACTAAATTGGTTGTGTTGTCTTTGGCAAATATTCAATAAATGTATATTCTTGAAGAATAGGATATCCTCTGTTCCACTGCAAGCATCTACACTGTGAGCCGCAGGTGACCTAAAATCCATCATTGGTGTTCATTCAGCACCACTACGCTGGCAAGGTGCAAGTTTACTGTGGAAACTAAAAAAATTACAATATTAGGCAAAGGTTTGTTTATTCCTGCAATTAGATTTACAATGTAAAACTAAGATATGGTATAGGCTAATAACAAGCAAATCAGGATATTTCAAGTCTTCTTTATATATCATTTTGATAATTGTGGCTTACATTCTATGAAAACCTTAAATTGAAATCAAAATATTAGTTTTTTTTAATACTGTAAGGCTGGGTAATTAGGAGTATAACAAATACAAGCTTGACATATCTCACTTTGCATGTAATGAGTTTATATCACATATCCGTTTCACATTTATTGCTGGCATGAATGAACTTTTGCCTGATTATTCTATTTTTTTTTGTTTCACCTGTATATGCACTGTGACTTCCTCCAGCCACCAGCTGTAACAGTTCTGATAAAGTGCTACTTATGGAATCTAAGCTGGTGGTTGTGACACAGCTTCCTGGGGCTGTTTCTCCTACCAAATGGGTTTGTGCTTGTCAGGTGTGTTCATGTGGGTTATTGTTGGTGCATGCATAAGTGGTAATGGTGTGTAAATGTGTGCATGTGTGTGTGCGTGTACGTGTGTGTGTGTGTGCAAGTGTGTTTGGGACACACAGAAGCTCTGGGCCTTTTTCTTATGTAACTGTTGAGAGAGTTTCCTTTGCTCCCTATAAAAGCTATTCTCGCTTTTATTTAATATGGCTGCATGTTCCCAGGGACTGTGTGGTAACTCTCTGATCTGACTCACTGAAATAGCCAGCTTTACTGTAACTCTTGTTGTAATTATTTGCTATACCTTTTCAGATTGTCTATGTCTCTGTCTATGTCCCTAGTTTTGTGTTTATGCTTTGTTGAAGCACGTACTGTATTTTGTATTTCCACAGGGCTATGTTGATGTCATATTAGGACATTTAGGACATGTTAGTATGGATGGTTTGATGAATGCGTTATGTAATAATTTTCTTTTGAGACAGCTTTAAGCTAGGCATTCTTGTCCAACATTAACTGTATTGCAGGAATTTTAATGATTCTACAGATAACCCCATTGCTGTACCGATACTCCATAGATACTGGCATATACAGTGGTCCCTCGCTACATCGCACTTCAAATATTGTGACGTTATTACATTGCAGATTTTTTACAGCACAGTCTACATGTTTTTGGCCTAAATTAAGTGTTACATTAAGTTTTGTTTATGTATTATGTATATTTTAGTGCAGTATTTGTCGTATTTGTTATTATTATGCTTTGGCAATCAATAACGATATCTATTAAGCCGGACACCCTTTTCCATGTAAAGGGCGAATACTGCTAACACCATGGGGCTAACAATAAGGGGCTAAACATGGCGCTATCTTCAGCATGTCAATCTCAAGTTGATCAAATTTTGACAGAACAAATATTTTATATACTTCATTTTTAACACCTGGCTCATCAATAACACATCTCTACATTGGTGAGACTTTGACCAGAGTAATGTCAAAAGACTACAGCAGGATGTAGCATTGGAGTCAGTGCAGCATTTCAGGCTAACAGACAGCAGCAGCTTTATTATTGTCCATTCTTAACATGTACAAGACACATAAGAACTGAAATTTCATTTTCGGCACAATCCCACTAAGAGCAGACATACGTTACAGGGGGACAAGACGGGACCACCAACGGATCAGCCACTTACAGCGCTCCTTAAAAAGGTGGGAAAAAGGTGACATTGGGGAAAGGGGGAAGAGTAAAAAAAAATATCAGTCTAAGGCTGGACCCTCAGGAGGGGTCCAGACTGACTTATAACAAGACTGCTTGCTATAAGCTATCAGCACCTGTCCGACCAAAGTAGAGATTAACTCTTTTATTGCACTTCATCTTCGACATCAATAATATAGCTTTGTCTTGAGCGATAACGCATGGAATACTAACATTGCAGCTAACGATGAAAGCTGTGACTGTCAAGTTGACCCAAGTTTTTGCAGAACAACTTGCACCTGTGTTTCAGCACATGGCAGCCCAGTTTGACTTCAGAGGAATTACCCAGAATGTGACAAAATAATTAAGGACTGGACTCATTTTTTTCAATCAGGAGGCCACAATCCTTATCTACCCCTGGTTTCAACATTGTAAGAACAGTTTGTGGAAGGGCCTTTTCTGTTCCAGCATGACTGATCCAGTGCACAAAGCAAGGTCCATAAGAACATGTTTTTACTTCAACACAATTAAAACACCTTTGGGATGAATGAGAGTAGGCATTGTGAGCCAGGCTCAGTAACCACTGACCTTACATGTTTTACATGCATTAATGAATGACAATTCAAATTACTTATTCCTATGTATGGTTAAAAGCTTTCCAAGAAGAGGGGTGTAATGGTGACAAGTGTGTTTCTTGTGCTGTATTCCCTCACGTAATTGTTACTACAAAAAAATAATACTAATGATAAAGAGGAGTTTGTGACACATGTCATGTTAAGTGGATATGCAAAATACATTAATAATATTTTCAGCTGGAAACTTGTCATTTTATTGACCGTGCACAAAGTATTTGATACTTGACGTTTTGGATGCTGCCTCAGCTTTCTCTCTGGTCACCCTCAGGCCAAACCCCTACACACTGGAACTTCAATAACCTTACTGACACCTGCCTTACTTGCCAAATGAACTCAAACCATGAAGTAAGCTAATTGCAGAATGCAATTAGCAGTTAATACAAAATAATTATGACTGATAAATGTTTTTAACATAACTAAATCCTTCTATAATTAAAAGTATTTTGTCTCATTTTGCTTTGAAATATTTGCTATTGCTCAGCTAGCTCAGGGTGCCAAACAGTGTGACAAAAATGCTGATCTGTGCACATGTGGAGCACTTGCACTACACCAGGGGTCGGCAACCCGTGGCTCCGGAGCCGCATGCGGCTCTTTGACCACTCTGATGCAGCTCAGCTGCATACTTGCCGATCCTCCCGGTTTTCCCAGGAGACTTACAGATCCCAGTGCATCTCCCGGGGCAAATATTCTCCAATTTTCACTTTCTCCCAGAAATCTCCCGGGGCAAATATTCTCCAATTTTCACTTTGACAACTAATTTAAGGGAGTGCCCTAATGGCACTGCAGTTATTGTCCTCTATAGCCTGTACAAACAGCGTGCCATTCCGGCCACATGTTGTATGTAGCTTATACTTGCACACGTTGGAGCAAGGCATACTTGCTGTACCTTACACTGACGGTGGACGTATAAAACAACTTTAACACTGTTATGTTACAAATATGCGCCACACTGTGAACCCACACCAAAAAAGAATGACAAACACATTTCTGGAGAACATCCGCACCGTAACACAACATAAACACAACACAACAAATACCCAGAATCCCATGCAGCCCTAACCCCCCACACATCAAACCCCACCCCCCTCCGTGCGTCGGTTGAGGTGGGCGGGGTTTGGTGGTAGCGGGGGTATATAATGTGGACCGGAAGAGTTAGGGCTGCATGGGATTCTGGGTATTTGTTTTGTTGTGTTTATGTTGTGGTACAGTGCGGATGTTCTCCAGAAATGTGTTTGTCATTCTTTTTTGGTGTGGGTTCACAGTGTGGCGCATATTTGTAACGTAAGAGTGTTAAAGTTGTTTTATACGGTCACCGTCAGTGTAAGCTGTGTGGCTGTTGAACAAGTATGCCTTGCTGTCACTTACGTGTGCAAGCAGAAGCTGCATTCAACATGTGGCCGAACAGGTACGCTGTTAGAGCAGGCTGTAGAGGGCGCTAAAAGCAGTGCCATTACCCACTGACATTCGGGAGTCTCCCGGAAAAATTGGGAGGGTTGGCAAGTATGACGCTATTTAGCGCCATTCATTTAAAACTCGCGGGCTGCCCTAATATTAAATGTTCATATCAAGGTGCGGGCCGGGGCGTGTGTCTGAGACCCCTGGTTAAAACATAGCACAAAGCAAAAAAAGCTTTGTATGCAGTGTTATTTCATTTTAAATTTTCAAAAGAGTTTTGTGGCTCCCATTGTTTTCTTTAATTTGTGAAACTTGTCAAAATGGCTCTTTGAGTGGTAAAGGTTGCCGACCCCTGCACTACACAGAAAATAAATGTATTTGAAAGTTTTCATCATCACCAAAGAGTTTTGGCTATTTTTCATTGCTTTGTTTGTTGATCTGATGACTGCTGGCATCCCCGCTGTCTAAAGCAATGTATGTTTGTTTAATAAAAGCATAAACAAATATACAATGCAAATGCATGTAATTCCTGCAGTGATCCCATTAAGGAATGATGTTTTCCGCCATGACAGTATCTTATATATTATTCAAATCTTCCACTCAATTAAATAGGGGCTATAATTGTGACAACATCTCATGTAACAGACAAGCTGCTTGGACTTATCATAAGTGGTAGGGTAACTGTTGGTAGTCAACTGCTCTAGGGAGGTTTGCTATAGAAAGTATTTCATTGGCTTCCTAAAAACTGCTCAAACAGACTTATGCAGATTTTATTAGATAAACACAAAATGCAAACATTCATGTGGACTTTAAGCTAACATTACTTTAAAAATACACAGTACATGTGTAAAGACAGGATGGTTGAGAGAACACATTTAAACAGTATATTCAGATTTGGGTACATTTTGGCTTTATTTACGTTTCAATTAATTATGCACATTATTTTAAGTAGCGTCCCTCTCCTAAAATTAATGATAAAATATAATTGTCTGCAAGGTGTTCTGGTAATTAGAGTGTGTCATGTAGGCCTCAGTAAAAGGTGGGGTGAATTTTCCTGGCAGTTGACACTTCCTGTGTACATTATTTTGTTGTACTTTCTGTCTCTGACCTCCCAGGCTCCCTGCTACACCACATGCAACGTCATAGAAAGCTCTCCATCACATACACGTATTATGCAACCACTTCACTCTGCCTCCCCCTTCTTGTCCTGAGTTCAGAGCGCCACATCCTGCCCACAATCACTTGCATCTCTTCTAGTTCCTTTTCTCATGTTAACTTATTCTAAACTCCTTAATGTTTATTTTTCACTAACTCACCTCACTGGCTTTCTCCCCATGTGGTCCTCCCCCCAGGTATTTGAGAGCACCGGCTTCTATGTGATGTGTGGGAGTGCGAAAATGATATGACATATTTATTTATTTAGCGTTATTATTATTTTGTCATACAAAAAATAGTCTGCTAAGTTTCTGATATGTCATTTTACCCAATACTAATGAATTAACCCTTTATTAGGGTAGGGAGCCCAAAATAGATGTTGCTTATGCCTCATGAAACTGCGTCATTTCTTATGTGAAAAATAAAAATAACGATAGTGAATTGCCCTGTAAAGAATTAAGGTAATACTGTAATATCATTGCACACCAGTATTTTTGACAACAGTAAAGCTGTGAAATTAATTTACCAATGAGAACAGATGCAAACACCTATTGTGAGAAAACTGTTCATTGCCCACCACAACATAATGTCAGATAAAAGAGGACCTCATAGATGTTTTAAAAGGGGTGATCTTTACTGCTGTGAAGTACTTTCTGCAAAATTCTAACACACGTTGCATGCAAAAACTCAGCCAGGTTTCCAATGTTCATGGCCTCAGGTGGCTGACATGCTCTAATGAGTTGTGACACTAGTAAACATACTCATAACTGGCGTAGTGCTAGTGCAATAGTGCAGCGCACGCCTGCACAAATCAGAGCTTGAAATAGGTCATGCTTTTTTTTTTGCCTCAAATGCCTACTGCCTGGGTTTTTGATAACACAAACACACATTGTATATGAAACAAAATGATACTAACATACTGGGAGCATAATATATTCTGAATGTTACCTTTGTAAAATAAGGAGTCAATGATGATGAATTTGATTTATAGCGCTATTTTTTAGTTACTCAAAGCGTGTGACACTGAGAACCTGTCATTCATTGACACCACGGTCAAACTTTGATGGTGGTAAGCTACATTTGTAGCCACAGCTGCCATAGAGTAGACTGATGGAAATGTGGCTACCAATTTGCCTACAGCAACTCGGACCACCACTAAACATTCATTCAAAATCATACACTAGTGGAGTTAAAAATATTTGACCGGGGGCCGGTGTGTGTGTGTATATATATATATATATATATATATATATATATATATATATATATATATATATATATATATATATATATATATATATATATATATATATATATATATATATATATATGTAAAGTGTTGGGTTGTGCTTTTTTGTATGATTTGGTGATGCTTCTGTCCAGTAAAGTGTTATGTTCTTGTATGTTCATTCTGTAGAAATTTGTGGTTTTATCGGCAGCTGTCATGGTGCACGTATTGGAGTGTTGTGTTGGGTTTCGATTGACGCCAACAAGCAAACCGTCAACTTCCTCGACGTCACTTTCAACCTGAGGAATAACAGCTACCAACCATTCACGAAACCCAACACAACACTCCAATACGTGCACCATGACAGCAACCACCCACCCACCACCACGAAAAGGATACCTACCAGAATTAATAAAAGACTATCGATGCTGTCATCTAGCAAAGCTGAATTCGACAAAGCAACCCCCCCCCCCCCCCCCCCCGTACCAAAAAGCACTTGATGAATGCGGATACAACTTCACCCTCACCTACGAACCCACGCCAGGAAACCAACCAAAAAGGAGCAGAAAACGAAACAACATTATCTGGTACAACCCCCCATACAGCAAAAACGTCTCAACTAATATTGGCCACAAATTCCTCACCCTGATCGACAAACACTTCCCCAAAGGCAACACCCTAAGAAAAGTATTCAACAAGAACAACATTAAATTGAGCTACAGCTGCATGAACAACATGCGACAAATCATTTCAAACCACAATAAAGCAATTGAAAAGGAGCCGCCCACCACCAGGCAGAACGACTCCAAAACCGACAAAGGCTGTAACTGCCGCAAGAAACCTGATTGCCCTCTCAACGGGGGGTGCTTACAACCATCAGTCGTTTACCAAGCAAAGGTAACACGCAAGGACATTAACACATCCGACACATATGTAGGATTAACTGAGGGAGAATTCAAAACCAGATGGAACAATCACAAGGCTTCTTTCAGATGCAAAAGACTCCGGAACACTACAGAACTCAGCAAACACATTTGGAATCTCAAAGACAATAATGTTGAATACTCAATAACATGACAAATTCTTGCATCCAGCACACCTTACAGCAGTGGTAACAAAAGATGCAACTTATGCTTAAAAGAGAAACTGTTCATCATATACCGTCCAGACTTGTCATCCCTCAACAAGCGCAGCGAAATTGTATCAGCATGCCGTCACAGAAGGAAACACCTCCTAGGTAACACATGAGTCAATCACCACGCCCCCACGCCTGCCTGTACCCACCCGCTCTGTGCCCTATATAAACCATGGTATGTGAATGCTTCCATTAAAATCTCCTGAGGATTGAGGAAAACCCCTCATGAAACAGGCCTGTAGAGATGAAATAGTCTTGTGATTTTTCCCACACATATATATATATGTATATGTATGTATATATATATATATATATATATATATATATATATATATATATATATATATATATATATATATATATATATATATATATATATATATATATATATATATATATATATGCACACAGTATATATTTCTTTTTCAGGCATTCTGTGGCATAAAGTGCCGGGAGGAAGGAGAAAATCAGTGTGGTTGCTGTGGGAATGGGAAGGGAACAAAAGAACTGGAGCAGACTGAAGTGAAAATGGGTGTGGTGCACATTGACACCATAGGCCAATTGCCCTCGAACCACGAACAGTTTTGATGGCGCTGAATTTCTTACTCACAGTATAACATTCTAAAAATGTTTGTGGTGTCAGTACGGACTGACTCAAGATAAAATCCAAGGCTAGAATTATGGATAATCTAACCCATTTTAGGCCACTTATTGAAATAGTTCAAAATGTCAAGCCTGGTCAAAAAAAAAAACATTTTGTAGTTTTCGGCCTTTGTGAACCAACTTTGAACATGCATTGCTGTCAACCAGATATCATGCACTGCAGCTAATGGCTGTTAAAATTGAAGATGGAGCAGTGAATATGCCAGTACCTGCCATTGCATCCACAGTGGTCTAAACGTTTTGTTAGTAATGAATTTGTCAATAGTGTAATTTGTATTTTTTTTTTAACTGTATGACCTGTAACCACCCTAGAGCAGGGGACATGCAGGGTTCAGTTTTTACATCAGGCCAAATATTGTTTCTTTCTTAATAGAGGGCTACAGATCGCACACCATGAAATGAAAGCAGTTAAGTCCTTATATTGCTTTCAGTCTTGGAAATGTTGGTAGTGATGGATAATACTAATATCATTTATAGGCATATATTTCTCTGAGATATATAATGTGAACTAGTGATTCCCAGTAGCAATATAATTACTACAATGAATCTTTGGTGGCAAACACTGATGTTTGCTCCATGCTTGTGTCTGTGTAATTCATTGGAAATATGTTGAGTGCAGTCAAGATCCCGAAAGACCAGCATAATGCCTCTGTTCTTTGAAGATGACATGAACCATAGTCACCATCATGTACAGTATTTTTTTGAGGAGCCTATGTGCACCACAGTTGTGCCTTAATTAGAGAAGGTGGCCTACCCATGTGGTGTATGAGCAACTGCTAATTATGAAACAGTTCAGAGTCATACCATTTAAAGTGAGACAGTAAACGAGACACATTTACATTTGTGTTCCTTAATCATTTGAACTGCCTATGTGTCTCTTTTAAACTTACTGATGCATGGGATTTTTAACCAATAGGATTTCTTCAAATTAGGCCAATTCTTTATTGATGACCATGTTAACTTGGTAAGCAATGGACCTCATTGTTGAACAATCAGTCAGACACATAAAGAGTTTTGATTATATAGGACAGACCAATGAATGTGACATGCTACTACCCCTATCATGTATTGACATGTCTGATTTGGTTCAAAGCCGGACTCTCTCTGAATCACTGTACATTTTAGCTTTTGTAGGTGCAAAGACACACATGACAATGGATATTGTGTATGTGTATGACAGCAATTTAATATACAGCCCCACATCAGCAGCCATTGTTTATGAAATAACTTATTGATTGTCCTTTGCAAGTTCTCATATATTAAAACAACCTTTATAAAATAAATGGTCATAGTTCATCAAGAATGGAAATGTGTCTGAACAAGGTCAGGGTTGGGGTTTTGTGCATGTAGTTTAGTTGAAATGTTTTGTCATATGAAGTATTGTGAGGATTTGTGCTGTTATCACAAACTAGCTCTTTTCTGTATATGTATGAGTAAATTAGCATTGGTGATTTAGACTTTCAGATGTGACCTTTGTTGTCTAAATGTCAGGGAGATTGGAAAGTGAGCCCACAGTGGAAGGGCACACTTATGTAATATGCTCCCTCTGCCTCTCACACACATGCACACATAAACACAGAGCAGGGAAAAAAGCTTGTTTGAGAACGGCTGTCATATCTCAGCTGTGATGCCACATACAGCTCTTTGCAATTCACTGAAAGCCTCACTTTCATGAGCCCTCGCTTTTATCTGAATGTATATGCAGAAAGTGCCGTAGAAATTATTTATGGGTTTAAATATAGTGATGCACTTCTTTTGGTGTTATTCTTTCAAACATACTCTTAGATCTTTCATGAAGATTGTTTTAGAAAGAAAGTTGTATTAAGTGGTTGATTGGGGAACTGGTTTTGGAGTGTTGGGACTACTGAACTAATCTAAATCCATTATATGAAATTATTCCCACAATGAGAGGCGTAAATACCGGGACAAGGCCGGGATCTGCTCTTGTAAATTTAATGCCCAGTGGTAGCCTGGTGATTTCTGTGCACCCATCTGGTAGATATCAGTTATTGTTTCCATTATTGTATACATGAACCGAGGATTTACCTATGGTTTACAGTGGTCCACCACAGATTCAAAGTTTTATTTGTACCAATTTAACGTTTTGTGTGTATGAAACTGCATCTCCAGCGTTCTATACCTATCTTCATATAACCTGGTCTAATTGCCAGTTAATTACAGGGCACATTGTTTTCAGGAATTATAATACATGTCACTTAGTGATTTTTTGGGGCAAATTACACATGACAAAAAGAAAAACATTTTACATTTTTAATTGGATTAATCACATTTTCTTGTCTCTTTTAATCATGATTAATCACTATTTCAACTATGTCTGAAATAGTCAATGTATCGTATCAACATAAAGATAAATACGACACAATACTCTATATTGAACAGCAACGAAGCAACAACGCTTGGTAATATCCTGTACGGAGCAACCCGTCTTTATTGACCGTGATCTTGTGAGTGTCTGTGAATTTTTGTGTGTTTGTGTATGTTTGCGTGTGTTTTTGTGAAAGTGTTTGTGTCCGTGTGTGTACGTGTGCGTGACTTCCCGTTCCACCATTGCGAAAGTCAAGCTTGTCACGACGTAATGAATGTTCAATCAGCGTTGTGTCTCTTCCCCCTAACAGAGGCTGGAAGTGCAGCACAGAAGATTAAAATAAAGACATGTGACTAACACTAGCATAGAAGTTGAAACGCAACATTTATAAAGAGCAGCGACTTTAGTGACAGACGTTAGTTTCACTGACTGATGCACTCACCAGTAATTCTGCCCTGAAGCGGACTTGCAGGCACTCATAGAACATCTATTTGAGTGTATTGGTCCCGACTGGGAGAATCAACACACCCAAATTTTAACCAAAAAAGGCATTTTTTATCTAAATATTTGAAAATCAAATTTTTGTTTGTGACTGCAAAGACTCCACTCTTCTGATATAACATGTACTAAAACAACTCTGCAGACAGACACTTTATTTTTTTTGTTTGCACTTTAATGTATTTTCATTCAATATAAGATACAGAATTTGAGTCAGTCTGGGTCATCGCTTGTTGTTTGCCAAAGCACTGGTGAGAAGCACTGATGTTCACATGTAATAAAATAATACAAATAATAATTTACCATTTGAAAGTGTTGTTTAGTAAATGTTAACTTGAAATAAAAGTCTTATAGTATTCTCTACACCATTATATTGTGTTTACTGCAGAATGTTATTGATGGCAAGCAAAAAAAAAAAGCTCACTTTGAGAGAAAAAAAGGTTTACTTCCACAAAACGTTCCAAAAAAGAAGCAAAACCGTGGCTGTAAAACCAGGTACAAACCGTAGCGTGGCTTACCTATACCGTTGCACCTCTAGTAAACACAATTATAGTATTGAAAAAAATGACAGTTGTCAGTTGTTCGCATATATTACCTCAGTCAAACATGGTGGAAATGTTTGTTACAAGATACTGCAGTCGTAAACAGTAGGGATGCTGTGTTCGGTATAATCCTGCATGCGACAATCTGCTATTATCAAAAAAAATCTGGATAATAATCGAGATTGGATGACATGAAAAAAAATAATCGTAATCATTTGTTTTGCCATATCACTCAGCCATGACTCAATGGCACCAATTGTTGGTACTTTTGTGTGTTAATAAATGTTAATTATTTATAATAAAATCAAATGTTCAATGTAACGTATTAAAATGAGTGGATTGTGATAACTGCGCTGTCCAATTCTTATATCTTGTTTTCTTATTAAATTTCTGACACTTTTTTTCCAACTGTATTACAGTCTGCATGTAGTTGCAATGCCAAGGCGTTGGAAGACAGTAGTGAATAGGCTATGGTGTGTTGCCTAGCTAGGAAGTAGTCAAATGTTGAGCCCCACTAATCAATCGATCAATAGAGGTTTACTTATATAACCCTTAATCACAAATGTCTCAAAGAGCTGCACTAACCACAACCACATCAGGGCAAAAAAAACTCAACACAATGGGAACAACAAGAAACCCTGGAAGAGACCGCAGATGTCGTTGATGCTACTGTATTAAACAAATATTTAGTTAGCTTCAATGGCGTCGTTAGCAACAGCATTGTTAACCTCCGCCAGGCTGAAAAGCATTAACCGTGTATTTACATGTCCCTGGTTTAATAGTATTGTTGATCTTCTGTCTATCCTTCCAGTCAGGGATTTATTTATTTTGTTTCTATATGCAGTTAAGCACGATGCTATCACGTTAGCTCCGTAGCTAAAGTGTTTCGTCGATGTATTGTCGTGGAGATAAAAGTCACTGTGAATGTCCATTTCGCGTTCTCGACTCTCATTTTCAAGAGGATATAGTATCCGAGGTGATCCACAATAGAAAAAGGAGAGAGTGTGGAATCCAATGAGCCAGCTTGTACCTAAGTTACGGTCGGAGCGAAAAAAGATATGTCTTGCACTGCATTCTAGTACTTCACTCGAACGTTCCTCATCCACGAATCTTTCATCCTCGCTCAAATTAATGGGGTAATCGTCGCTTTCTCGGTCCGAATCGCTCTAGCTGCGTTGAAAACAATAGGCAAATGTGAGGAGCCTTTCAATTGACTACGTCACGCTACTTCCGGTAGGGGCAAGGCTTTTTTCATCAGATACCAAAAGTTGCAATCTTTATCGTCGTTGTTCTCTACTAAATCCTTTCAGCAAAAATATGGCAATATCGCGAAATGATCAAGTATGACACATAGAATGGATCTGCTATCCCCGTTTAAATAAAAAAAAATCATTTCAGTAGGCCTTTAAAATCCCACATAATAATTATATCATCTGTGTGCGTCACTAGATCAGCAACAAACTCTTGACAATTTGCTGATAAAGTCCGAATAAGGCCCAGGGGGAGATATATAACAGCCAGATGGAGAGGTAGCGGTGTGACAGACCTCATAGTAAGCACTTTATATGATATATATGTATTACTTAGGTTAGGGCTAAGGTTAAGGTTTTCATTAGATATTAGTGAGACCCTTCCACTCTTTTTAAGCGGACGGGCAATATGTGCACACGTATAGTTAGGAGGAGATGCCTCGTTAAGCAAAAAACAAATCATCTGTTTTTTGCCAAGTCTCACTGAGACCAATGCCATTAAGATTGTTGTCTCTAATTACCTCATTCACTAATAACGCTTTGGGAGACAATGATCTGATGTTTAAAAAGCCCATAGTTTAGGTAGTGGGCTGTTTTGAGGCATTTTTGTTTATGGTATCCGTAGTACTGATATTAATAACGTTTCGCGAAGCGCGCCTTAAATAATTTAGATCACACCTTGGAATTGAGCTGTCACCTTATCGGGGTAGAGGAGTTTGCATGTCTACCTCTGGCACAGTCGCTACAGAAAAAAACATAATGTATTATGTATTATTCTACGAGAAATGCTATGTGTGCAGGAATTATCCAGCCTGGCGCTGGTTAGTTGTATTTTAACTGACTCCTCACCCTGGCTTACAGGCACTGTCAATGCCTGTGTCTGAGCTATCTCTAGTGTAGTTAGGCAAGTGTGACTCAAACAGTAATCTATATTTATTTTTATTTCTTTTAAATTAATTAGTCCAACAAAATAATACATTAACACAATAATAATCCAATTTCAAACCAAACCCGGCCCAGCAACATTCAGAATAGCAATCAACAGAGTAATTGAGAGAACACACAAACATGACACAAAGCAAATAAAAGTAGTCAAACAAAAATGAATATCAACAACATTATCAATATTAATGAGAATTCTAACATAACCGATTAAAAATTCCTCATTTACATTTTAGTGTTGTTTATTGAGTATGTCATAGTCAGTTCTATATCATACATGTAGTACATAATATACATACATATCTCCAGAGAACAGGCTTGTGCTCAATAGCAATATTATTATTCAACAAAAAAAGGAAAGAAAATTAAATTAAGAAAATTAAATTAAATTAAATATATCTCAAAAGGGTAATGGGAAGAAGTATAAACGATTTCAATCCCCCCCTACATTATCATCACAGCCATTAGAAAGAGTGATTGCGCCTGCACGGTTAAGGTGAAGGTTGTCCCTCCTCAGCAAGCCCGGTTTGCCCCAGAAAAAGGACCAATTATCAAAAAATGTTAGTTCCTGTTCTCTACAAAATATAGCCAGCCACCTCTCATCGTTGCCTCTCGCAGGCAGGGGACTTGAGACAAGTACTCGATGCCGAGACATCTTTCTAGCGAGATTACAAGTCCTAGCTATGTTCCTCTTTGTAATCTCTGACTGTCTCATCCTAGTGTCACACAAACACAAATTGTTTGTACTGTATGTATTGTACTTATTACACAATTGATGTTTGATTGTAATGTGCATCTCAGATGTAGTTTTCATTAATAAATTTGGAGGTGGTAAAATCACCATGTAAATTTGCTAATGCTAATCAAAAGTATGTATATGGCAAAGCCAATGTGAATTAGCATCAATCTAGCACATTTAAGAAAAGTGAAGCCTTACTTTATATGTGAGCATTTTTACTATGAGGCATACTTGCTGTTGGCATGGGAAATTGCAACATTACCTCGAGGCAGTTTGGCCGAGTCCCCTCTGAGTGCTGCTTGAGTTATTGTTTCCTCACCAAGTCTCTGAACCGGTTTATAGTCTGCAAGCGGACGTGACGTCACAAGCAACAAAAGTATTGAAATGTAGCACCGTTTGATTTTCCATTAATCGATACCTGGTAGTACTGACTATCGGTGCCTATAAAAGCACCAAATTGGGTACCCATATCTTCTCGTATTTATATTTGTTGGCCAAACCGATGCACCTAACCACATGGTGTAGCTGGAGAACAACAAAGCTTGTTTATGAGACTTCATCTTCATTGGCTGCTGTATGTTTTATATTGACATTATTTGTGTTTTATTTATGTCATAAAGTATAGATGTATACGAACAGTTGTACATTTCTGCTCAAAATATTTACATAATTTTACGGTTTCCAATACAGTATGTTACACCCCCCTGCCCCCAAAGTTAAACGTATTCTATCCTGTTTAGAGCATACCGTCCCATATCAATGATTGGAATGTATCCATGTTGCACTTGACAACAAGTCGAATCATTGATGTTTAGTGCACATCTCACTTTTTCATTGCAAAAATGACTTGTTTTAGTGCCTATAGCAGGGGTCCCCAAACTTTTTGACTCCGGGGCCGCATTGGGGTAAAACAATTTGGCTGGGGGCCGCGCTATATATATATATATATATATATATATATATATATATATATATATATATATATATATATATATATATATATATATATATATATATATATATATATATATATACATATGTGTATATGTATATATATATATATATATATACATATGTGTATATGTATATATATGTATATATATATATATATATATATATATATATATATATATATATATATATATATATATATATATATATATATATATATATATATATATATATATATATATATACATATGTGT